>NC_069503.1:638200362-638500362 GCF_027579735.1 Bombina bombina
GAACTCTGGACAGCACTTTTTTTATTGGTGGATGAATTTATCCACCAATCATCAAGGACAACCCAGGTTGTTCACCAAAAATGGGCCGGCATCTAAACTTACATTTGTGCATTTCAAATAAAGATACCAAGAGAATTAAGAAAATTTGATAATAGGAGTAAATTAGAAAGTTGATTAATATTTCAAGCTCAATCTGAATCACGAAATAAAAAAAATTGGGTGTCCCTTTAACTATATTAAATATTAAAAAACCCTAACCCTACTCAAATTATTTAAATCTACTATTAAAAATTACTAAATTACAAAAAAAATAAACGCTAAGTTACAAAAAATAAAAAACACTAAATTACGAAAAAAACAAACCACAGTATCAAAAATAAAAACGAATTACACCTAATCTAATAGCCCTATCAAAATAAAATAGCCCCCCAAAATAAAAAAAACACTAGCCTACCATGAACTACCAATGGCCCTTAAAGGGGCGTTTTGCCGGGCATTACCCCAAAGAAATCAGCTCTTTTACCTGAAAAAAGGTTCCAATCAGCCGAAAGGATTAGAGCTGATAAAATCCTATTGGCTGTACCAATCGGCCAATAGGATTTGAGCAGCACTCATCCTTTTGGCTATTCCAATCCGCCAATAGGATGAGAGCTCAATCCTATTGGCTGTTTGAAACAGCCAACAGGATGAGAGCTGCTCAAATCCTATTGGCTGATTGGAACCTTTCAGCCAATAAGAATGCAAAGGACGCCATCTTGGATGAAGTCACTTGCATTCAAGTTCCAGTTTACGGCGGCGATAGTATTGAAGAGGAGCTCCGCACCGATGTCTTCAGGATGGAACCGCTCCACGCCGGATGGATGAAGATAGAAGAGGCTGCATGAATGAAGACTTCGCCGGATGGATGAAGATGGAAAGGGCCGCCCGGATGAAGACTTCTTGCCGGGTGGATGGATCCTTCAAGCGGAACTTCAAGAACTGTAAGTGGATCGTCGGGGGTTAGTGTTAGATTTATTTAAGGTTTTTTTTTGAGGTTTTATTTTTAGATTAGGGTCTGGGCAGGTAAAAGAGCTAAATGACCTTTTAAGGGCAATGCCCATAGAAATGCCCTTTTCAGGGCAATGGGGAGCTTAGATTTTTTAGATAGGCTTTTTATTTGGGGGGGTTGGTTGTTTGGGTGGTGGGTTTTACTGTTGGGGGTTGTTTGTATTTTTTTACAGGTAAAAGAGCTGATTTCTTTGGGGCAATGCCCAGCAAAAGGCCCATTTAAGGGCCATTGGTAGTTTATTGTAGGTTAGGTTTTTTTTTTTATTTGGGGGGGCTTTTTTTATTTTGATAGCGCTATTAGATTAGGTGTAATTTGTTTTTATTTTTGATACTGTGGATTGCTTTTTTCGTAATTTAGTGTTTTTTATTTTTTGTAACTTAGCATTTATTTTTTTGTAATTTAGTCATTTATAATAGTAGATTTAAATAATTTGAGTAGGGTTATGGTTTTTTAATATGCAATATAGTTAATTTAATTGCTAGTTTAATGTAATTTTACTATAATGGTTAGGGTAGGTTAATTAATAGTTTAAAATAGTTTATTTTAACTGTACAGGTAAGTTTAAATTTATTATAAGAAAGTGATGTTGTAATTTTAATGTAAAGTTAGCGGGTTTGACAGGTTTAGGTGTTAATAGCTTAATTGAGTTTATGGCGATGTGGGGGGCTGACGGTTTAGGGGTTAATAGGTTTAGTTAATGGTAGTGATGTGGGAGGCCAGAGGTTTAGGGGTTAATAACTTTATTAAGTTGCGGCAGGGTCCGGGAGCGGCGGGATAGGGGTTAATAATTTTATGTAGGTTGCGGCGATGTCGATGCGGGAGATTAGGGGTGTTTAGACTTGGGGCTTATGTTAGGTGTAAACGTTACTGGTTTTCTACCATAGAAGTCAATGGGATATCTGGCAGCATCGAACATGAGCTTTCGCTGCTTTCAGACTCCCATTGATTCCTATGGCATCCGCGGCCTCCAATAGCCGCGAGCGTACCGGTTAACTATTTGATAACTTTGAAAAAGTGTCAAATAGTGCCAAATGTGTATTCGGAACATCTGTAATGACGTAAGCATCGATCTGTGTCGGATTGAGACCGGCGGATCGTATGTTACGTCACAGATTTCAACTTTTGCCGGTCTGTAGGGCTTGATAACTTGGTCGAATCAAGCTCGCCACAATTACGCAGCGGAATTCCGGCGTATTTGCTGTTGACAAGCCAGTAGGTGGAGCTGTAAGCTTGTGTTACAGCAAAGATATGCAAGCTTAACAGGTCTGAAATGAATCAGTGTATACACAAACAACAGACCTGAGCTATGGATAATGGAGCAGCTTTCAAAGGAATAAGATCTAGCAGCCATCAGGGAAAATTTACATCTTCCTGCCCAGCTGCTTGAAGGTCAGGGTACCTAAAAATCAGTCCAGCCTGGAATGCATAGAATATCTGCATACCAGATATTAGTTAACAGTGTATGCTACTGTTTCAATGCAGAGACCATACTGCTTTGTTTGCAGAAAAATGCAAGTAGAATAATGTTTTTGTTCATTAAACTTAGTTTGATTATATATTCTGTGTTGCGTGAATATTTGATACTGTTTATAATGTTGTTTAGCATTTATAGTCTTCATTTCAAAGCTTTAAAAATTATGTATTATAGGTTACTTAGGTTCCAGGCCCCTCTCAAAATTGACATAACTCCCTCACTTCCCATTGACTTACATTATAAACTGGGTTTCAATTTACAACGGTGTCGATTTACAACTATTCCTTCTGGGACCTAACCCCGGCGTACACTGAGGGCTACCTGTATGTATGTACGTATATATATATATATATATATATATATATATATATATTATTATTATTATTATTATTATTATTATTATTTTAGAATAATTATATACAGCTACACAAAAAAATCTGGCTCTTAACTTTTTGGACTGCCTTATACAGGGAGTGCAGAATTATTAGGCAAATGAGTATTTTGACCACATCATCCTCTTTATGCATGTTGTCTTACTCCAAGCTGTATAGGCTCGAAAGCCTACTACCAATTAAGCATATTAGGTGATGTGCATCTCTGTAATGAGAAGGGGTGTGGTCTAATGACATCAACACCCTATATCAGGTGTGCATAATTATTAGGCAACTTCCTTTCCTTTGGCAAAATTAGTCAAAAGAAGGACTTGACAGGCTCAGAAAAGTCAAAAATAGTGAGATATCTTGCAGAGGGATGCAGAACTCTTAAAATTGCAAAGCTTCTGAAGAGTGATCATCGAACAATCAAGCGTTTCATTCAAAATAGTCAACAGGGTCGCAAGAAGCGTGTGGAAAAACCAAGGCGCAAAATAACTGCCTATGAACTGAGAAAAGTCAAGCGTGCAGCTGCCAAGATGCCACTTGCCACCATTTTGGCCATATTTCAGAGCTGCAACATCACTGGAGTGCCCAAAAGCACAAGGTGTGCAATACTCAGAGACATGGCCAAGGTAAGAAAGGCTGAAAGACGACCATCACTGAACAAGACACACAAGCTGAAACATCAAGACTGGGCCAAGAAATATCTCAAGACTGATTTTTCTAAGGTTTTATGGACAGATGAAATGAGATTGAGTCTTGATGGGCCAGATGGATGGGCCGTGGCTGGATTGGTAAAGGGCAGAGAGCTCCAGTCCGACTCAGACGCCAGCAAGGTGGAGGTGGAGTACTGGTTTGGGCTGGTATCATCAAAGATGAGCTTGTGGGGCCTTTTTGGGTTGAGGATGGAGTCAAGCTCAACTCCCAGTCCTACTGCCAGTTTCTGGAAGACACCTTCTTCAAGCAGTGGTACAGGAAGAAGTCTGCATCCTTCAAGAAAAACATGATTTTCATGCAGGACAATGCTCCATCACACGCGTCCAAGTACTCCACAGCGTGGCTGCCAAGAAAGGGTATAAAAGAAGAAAATCTAATGACATGGCCTCCTTGTTCACCTGATCTGAACCCCATTGAGAACCTGTGTTCCATCATCAAATGTGAGATTTACAAGGAGGGAAAACAGTACACCTCTCTGAACAGTGTCTGGGAGGCTGTGGTTGCTGCTGCACGCAATGTTGATGGTGAACAGATTAAAACACTGACAGAATCCATGGATGGCAGGCTTTTGAGTGTCCTTGCAAAGAAAGGTGGCTATATTGGTCACTGATTTGTTTTTGTTTTGTTTTTGAATGTCAGAAATGTATATTTGTGAATGTTGAGATGTTATATTGGTTTAACTGGTAAAAATAAATAATTGAAATGGGTATATATTTGTTTTTTGTTAAGTTGCCTAATAATTATGCACAGTAATAGTCACCTGCACACACAGATATCCCCCTAAAATAGCTATAACTAAAAACAAACTAAAAACTACTTCCAAAACTATTCAGCTTTGATATTAATGAGTTTTTTGGGTTCATTGAGAACATGGTTGTTGTTCAATAATAAAATTAATCCTCAAAAATACAACTTGCCTAATAATTCTGCACTCCCTGTAGATTTTGAATTAATTTGTCAAGCAATGGTTTAATGTCCTTTTAAATTAACAACTATTAATTTCTGATGATAGTGTTCCTTTAAATTAACATAGACCACACAGAATAATTAGTTATCTTGTATTAGATTACATGACAAACCTATTTTTAATGCAGGTCTGTGTTATTATTGCACAGGTTCATGAGAAAAAAACTGAACACGGATTAAAAATACACAGACGATGATTCAGACTTCTGCTGTTTGTGTTTTATTATTTCAAGTGCTAGAGAATTTTTAAAGTTAAAACAAGCAACAAAATAGCCCAGTCATTTCGATTAACTTTACCAAATCTGTTGGGAACACTCCAGGATAAAAATCTAATTTCCATAGGATGTATCTTAGCAGCCTACAAAATGCATTAAGCTAATGTCTAATCATTACCACTGTTTCACTCTTCAAGTTTGTTTTACTTAATATGGCCTAGATTTGGAGTTTGGCGGTAGCCGTGAAAACCAGTGTTAGAGGCTCCTAACGCTGGTTTTAGGCTACCTCCGGTATTTGGAGTCACTCAAAAAAGGGTCTAACGCTCACTTTTCAGCCGCGACTTTTCCATACCGCAGATCCCCTTACGTCAATTGCGTATCCTATCTTTTCAATGGGATTTTTCTAACTCCGGTATTTAGAGTCGTGTCTGAAGTGAGCGTTAGAATTCTAACGACAAAACTCCAGCCGCAGAAAAAAGTCAGTAGTTAAGAGCTTTCTGGGCTAACGCCGGTTCATAAAGCTCTTAACTACTGTACTCTAAAGTACACTAACACCCATAAACTACCTATGTACCCCTAAACCGAGGTCCCCCCACATCGCCGCCACTCGATTAAATTTTTTTAACCCCTAATCTGCCGACCGCCACCTATGTTATCCTTATGTACCCCTAATCTGCTGCCCCTAACACCGCCGACCCCTATATTATATTTATTAACCCCTAACCTGCCCCCCAAAACGTCGCAGCCAGCTACCTACAATAATTAACCCCTAATCTGCCGACCGCAAAGAGCCGCCACCTACATTATAGCTATGTACCCCTAATATGCTGCCCCTAACACCGCCGACCCCTATATTATATTTAAAACAAATGTGACCTTAGCCACTAGAGGGCGCTAGAACAACCAGTGTAATATGACGGGAGTGGAGAGCCTCCCAATGTGCATGTGTACTAGCAGAGTCAAATACCAAGTGCAGTACTGAACCTGATAAATCAATCAACTAAGACACTGACTGTGTGTCCCCAATGTGAAAGACAAGCTGCACCTCTTAATAACAAAATTGACATAAAAAAAATATAATAAAAGTGTGATCAACACACAAGAGGGCGCTAAATACCCACTAGGAGGTAAAATGTATATGATATTAAAACAGGCTATATACATGTGATACTGGGAATAGATCATGGGCTCTCACCATACAGACGATTTAACAAATGATGTTCAGTCCCAAATATATGTGCAACGCTCATATATCAAATGTCCCAATGATGAAAGCAAACCAGTTGCTGCCGATAATGTTGCACTTTCCTCTTGTAAGTGCCCTCTTCTCTCCTTGATGACCGGAGGCAGATACTTTAACTTAGCACACCAATGTGCTGGTAGGCGCGGACTGGCTATCGGAGCAAGCCAGCTTGCTCTCTCAGGTACACTCTCTCTCTGTAGTGATCGTCAGAGTCTTAGCCACTGTGTCTCCTTATGTGATGTTAATCTCCAACGCCAACAGGAACTCACAAAGGAATATGTCCCAAGGACTGGTAATGAGGATATACTTTAGTGCACTGGTTTTCAAACCTGTTCTCAAACCTCCCTCTATATTATATTTATTAACCCCTAATCTGCCCCCCACAACGTCGCCTCCACCTGCCTACACTTATTAACCCCTAATCTGCCGAGCGGACCGCACCGCTATCATAATAAAGTTATTAACCCCTAATCCGCCTCACTAACCCTACAATAAATAGCCTACATAATACATAAATAAATAATACATAAATACAACCGTAATCTGCCCTCTCTAACATCGCCGACACCTAACTTCAAACATTAACCCCTAATCTGCCGACTGGAGCTCACCGCTATTCTAATAAATGTATTAACCCCTAAAGCTAAGTCTAACCCTAACCCTAACACCCCCCTAACTTAAATATAATTTAAATCTAACGAAATTAATTAACTCTTATTCAATAAATTATTCCTATTTAAAGCTAAATACTTACCTGTAAAATAAATCCTAATATAGCTACAATATAAATTATAATTATATTATAGCTATTTTAGGATTAATATTTATTTTACAGGTAACTTTGTATTTATTTTAACCAGGTACAATAGCTATTAAATAGTTAAGAACTATTTAATAGCTAAAATAGTTAAAATAATTACAAAATTACCTGTAAAATAAATCCTAACCTAAGTTACAATTAAACCTAACACTATACTATCATTAAATTAATTAAATAAAATACCTACAATTACCTACAATTAAACCTAACACTACACTATCAATACATTAATTAAATACAATACCTAAAAATAACTACAATGAAATAAACTAACTAAAGTACAAAAAATAAAAAAAAAATAAGTTACAAAAAATAAAAAAATATTTACAAACATAAGAAAAACATTACAACAATTTTAAACTAATTACACCTACTCTAAGCCCCCTAATAAAATAACAAAGCCCCCCAAAATAAAAAATGCCCTACCCTATTCTAAATTACTAAAGTTCAAAGCTCTTACCAGCCCTGAACAGGGCCCTTTGTGGGGCATGCCCCAAAGAATTCAGCTCTTTTGCCTGTAAAAGAAAACATACAATACCCCCCCCCAACATTACAACCCACCACCCACATACCCCTAATCTAACCCAAACCCCCCTTAAATAAACCTAACACTAAGCCACTGAAGATCTTCCTACCTTGTCTTCACCTCACCGGGTATCACACCGATCCGTCCTGGCTCCGATATCTTCATCCAACCCAAGAGGGGACTAGACATCCATCATCCGATGGCTGAAGAAGTCCAGAAGAGGGTCCAAAGTCTTCATCCTATCCGGGAACAAGAGTAGATCCGGACCGGCAACCATCTTCTTCCAAGCGGCATCTTCTATCTTCATTCGATGAGGACCGGCTCCATCCTGAAGACCTCCACTGCGGACCCATCTTCATCCGGCGACGTCCAACTGAAGAATGACGGTTCCTTTAAGGGATGTCATCCAAGATGGCGTCCCTCGAATTCCGATTGGCTGATAGGATTCTATCAGCCAATCGGAATTAAGGTAGGAATATTCTGATTGGCTGATGGAATCAGCCAATCAGAATCAAGTTCAATCCGATTGGCTGATTCAATCAGCCAATCAGATTGAGCTCGCATTCTATTGGCTGTTCCGATCAGCCAATAGAATGCAAGCTTAATCTGATTGGCTGATTCCATCAGCCAATCAGAATTTTCCTACCTTAATTCCGATTGGCTGATAGAATCCTATCAGCCAATCGGAATTCGAGGGACGCCATCTTGGATGACGTCCCTTAAAGGAACCGTCATTCTTCAGTTGGACGTCGCCGGATGAAGATGGGTCTGCGGTGGAGGTCTTCAGGATGGAGCCGGTCCTCATCGGATGAAGATAGAAGATGCCGCTTGGAAGAAGATGGTTGCCGGTCCGGATCTACTCTTCTTCCCGGATAGGATGAAGACTTTGGACCCTCTTCTGGACTTCTTCAGCCATCGGATGATGGATGTCTAGCCCCCTCTTGGGTTGGATGAAGATATCGGAGCCAGGACGGATCGGTGATACCTGGTATGGTAAAGATAAGGTTGGAAGATCTTCAGGGGCTTAGTGTTAGGTTTATTTAAGGGGGGTTTGGGTTAGATTAGGGGTATGTGGGTGCTGGGTTGTAATGTTGGGGGGGGGGTATTGTATGTTTTTTTTTACAGGCAAAAGAGCTGAATTCTTTGGGGCATGCCCCGCAAAGGGCCCTGTTCAGGGCTGGTAAGGTAAAAGAGCTTTGAACTTTAGTAATTTAGAATAGGGTAGGGCATTTTTTATTTTGGGGGGCTTTGTTATTTTATTAGGGGGCTTAGAGTAGGTGTAATTAGTTTCAAATTGCTGTAAGATTTTCCTTATGTTTGTAAATATTTTTTTATTTTTTGTAACTTAGTTCTTTTTTATTTTTTGTACTTTAGTTAGTTTATTTCATTGTAGTTATTTGTAGATATTGTATTTAATTAATGTATTGATAGTGTAGTGTTAGGTTTAATTGTAGATAATTGTAGGTATTTTATTTAATTAATTTATTGATAGTGTAGTGTTAGGTTTAATTTTAACTTAGGTTAGGATTTATTTTACAGGTAATTTTGTAATTATTTTAACTAGGTAACTATTAAATAGTTCTTAACTATTTAATAGCTATTGTACCTGGTTAAAATAAATAAAAAGTTACCTGTAAAATAAATATTAATCCTAAAATAGCTATAATATAATTATAATTTATATTGAAGCTATATTAGGATTTATTTTACAGGTAAGTATTTAGCTTTAAATAGGAATAATTTATTTAATAAGAGATAATTAACCTCTTAAGGACATATGACGGAATTTTTCCGTCATAAAACAATTGAGCAAACTGAAAGCTGTGTCCTTAAAGGGTAAATTTCGTTAGATTAAATTTATATTAAATTAGGGGGGTGTTAGTGTTAGGGTTAGACTTAGCTTTAGGGGTTAATACATTTTTTAGAATAGCGGTGAGCTCCAGTCGGCAGATTAGGGGTTAATAATTGAAGTTAGGTGTCGGCGATGTTAGGGAGGGCAGATTAGGGGTTAATACTATTTATTATAGGGTTAGTGAGGCGGATTAGGGGTTAATAACTTTATTATAATAGCGCTCAGGTCCGGTCGGCAGATTAGGGGTTAATAAGTGTAGGCAGGTGGAGGCGACGTTGAGGGGGGCAGATTAGGGGTTAATAAATATAATATAGGGGTCGGCGGTGTTAGGGGCAGCAGATTAGGGGTACATAAGGATAATGTAAGTAGCGGCGGTTTACGGAGCGGCAGATTAGGGGTTAAAAATAATATGCAGGGGGTCAGCGATAGCGGGGGCGGCAGATTAGGGGTTAATAAGTGTAAGGCTAGGGGTGTTTAGACTCGGGGTACATGTTAGGGTGTTAGGTGCAGACGTAGGATATGTTTCCCCATAGCAAACAATGGGGCTGCGTTAGGAGCTGAACACGGCTTTTTTGCAGGTGTTAGGTTTTTTTTCAGCTCAAACAGCCCCATGGTTTCCTATGGGGGAATCGTGCACGAGCACGTTTTTGAGGCTGGCCGCTTGCGTAAGCAACTCTGGTATCGAGAGTTGAAGTTGCGTTAAATATGCTCTACGCTCCTTTTTTGGAGCCTAACGCAGCCTTTATGTGGACTCTCAATACCAGAGTTATTTTTATGGTGCGGCCAGAAAAAAGCCAGCGTTAGCTTTTCGGGTCGTTACCGACAAAACTCTAAATCTAGCCGTATGTGAGCCAAAAAACTATTTTGCCAGCAATCTATGGACAGTGCAATGGGAAAGTGGTATACCTCATTCCAAAGCTGTCAAGTCACACACTTGAGCTTTGTTCACCTGTTTATTTTTAGCGGCAATATATATGGATATTATAATGTTTGTACATGCTGTCTGAAGAAGGAAAATAGTCTCACTGAAAAATCACATTAAATAAAGTATTGGGAAGACTTTGTGTTTGTATGTGTATATATTATATCTATCTTTCTATATATTATATATATATATATATATATATATACACACACACACACACACAGAGATACATTATATATATATATATATATATATATATATATATATATATATATATATATATATTACTTGATAAATTTCTTTCTTTCCGGATATGGTGAGTCGCGCCATCATCATCAATTACTGTTGGGAATATCACTCCTGGCCAGCAGATGGAGGCAAAGAGCACCACAGCAAAGCTGTTAAGTATCAATTCCCTTCCCACAACCCCCAGTCATTTGACCAAAGGTAAATAGGGAAAAGATGCAACACAAGGTGTAGAGGTGCATGAGGTTTTGGCAAGAAAAACTGCCTTAATAAAAAGGGCGGGGCCGTGGGGTTACCATATCCGGAAAGAAAGAAATATTTAGTTTTCTTTCCTAAGATATGGTGAGTCCACGGCATCATCATCAATTACTGTTGGGAATCAATACCCAAGCCAGATGACACAGAAGATTAGGGAGGGACAAGACAGGGAATCTAAACAGAAGGCACCACCGCTTGAAGAACCTTTCTCCCAAAAGAAGCCTTAGCCGAGGCAAAAGTATCAAATTTAAAATTTTTTGGAAAAAGTGTGCAGAGAAGTCCAAGTTGCCGCCTTGCAAATTTGTTCCACAGAAGCTTCATTTTTGAAAGCCCAAAAAGAGGAAACAGCCATCGTGGAGAGACGAATTATACTTCTCAGCCAGAGAGAAAGAGAAGTAGCTTTAGCTTTCTGACGTTTTTGTTTCCCAGAGAAACAAACAAACAAAGCAGAAGACTGGTGAAAATCCTTAGTCGCCTGTAAGTAGAATTTCAGAACACGCACAACATCCAGGTTGTGTAACATGCATTCCTTATGACAAGAAGAATTAGGAATTAGAGAAGGAACAACAATTTCCTGATTAACATTCCTGTCTGAAACAACTTTAGGAAGGAAACCTAACTTAGTACAAAGAACCACATTATCAGCATGAAAAACAAGATAAGGGGAAATCACACTGCAGAGCTGAGAGTTCCGTGACTCTCCTAGCAGAAGAGATAGCAACAAGAAACAAAACCTTCCAAGATAACAACTTAATATCTATGGAATGCATAGGCTCAAACGGAGTCTGCTGCAAAACTTTAAGAACAAGGTTAAGAAACCAAGGAGGAGTAACAGGTTTAAACACAGGCCTGATTCTGATTAGAGCCTGACAAAAAGGTTGCACGTTTGGCATATCCGCCAGACGTTTATGCAGCAAAACAGACAAGGCTCTTCAGAGTCCTTGCTGACAAACCTTTCTCCAGACCTTCCTGGAGAAACAACAACATTCTAGGAATCCTGACCCTACTCCAAGAGAAGCCCTTGGATTCACACCAAGATATTTAAGCCATATCTTATGGTAAATCTTCCTAAAAACAGGCTTGTGAGCCTGAATCATGGTCTCAATGACCAATTCTAAAAACACACGCTTAGATAGAATTAAGCGTTCAATTTCAGCTTCAGAGAAACGAGATTTGGGTGGAAGAAGGGACTCTGAAGTAGAAGGTCCTTCCTCAGAGGTATCCTCCAAGATGGAAGAGATGACATTGCCACTAGATCTGCATACCAGATCCTGCAAGGCCATGCAGGGGCTATGAGCATCACCAACGCTCTCTCCTGCTTGATACGAGCAATAACTCATGGAAGGAAAGCGAACAGAGGAAACAGGTATGCCAGCCTGAAATCCCAAGGCACCGCCAGAGCATCTATCAGTGGGACCTGTGGATCCCTTGACCTTGAACCGTACCTCAGAAGTGTGGCATTCTGCCAGGACGCCATCAGATCCAGCTCCAGAATCCCCTATTTGAGGGTCAAGCTGGAAAACACTTCCGGATAAAGCTCCCACTCCCCGGGATAAAAGGTTTGTCTGCTCAGAAAGTCCACTTCCCAGTTGTCTACTCCTGGAATGTGGATGGCAGATAGACATCAATTGTGAGCTTCCGCCCACTGAATAATCAGAGCTACCTCTTTCATGGCTAATGAATTCCAAGTTTCTCCCTGGCGGTTGATGTAAGCCACTGAGGTTATGTTATCCCACTGGAACCTGATAAACCGGGATAATGCTAACTGAGGCCAAGCCAGTAGAGCATTGAAAATCGCTCTGAACTCCAATATGTTTATGGGGAAAGCTGACTCCTCCCGAGTCCAGAGTCCCTGCGCCTTTAATGAGTCCCAGACTGCTCCCCAACCCAGCAGGTTGGCGTCCATGGTCACAATCACCCAGGAAGGTCTCTCAAATTATGTTCCCTGAGAGATGTTCCTGAGACAGCCACCACCGGAAAGAGTCTCTTGCTGACTGACCCAAATCTATCCTCTGAGACAGATCCACATAATCCCTGTTCCATTGTCTGAACATGCATAACTGCAGAGCTCTCAAATGGAACCGAGCAAATGGGATGATGTCCATGGACGCAACCATCAGACCAATTACCTCCATACACTGAGCCCCTGATGGTCGAACAGTAGACTGTAGAGAGAGGCAAGAGGCTAGGAACTTGTCTTTTCTGACCTCCATCTGAAATATCTTCATTGATGGGGAATCTATTATGGTCCCTAGGAAAACTACCCTTGTAGATAGAACAAAGGAGCTCTTTCCCAGATTCACTTTCCATCTGTGGGAATGTAGAAAAGACAACAAGATCTCTGTATGAGAGTCTGCTTGTTGAAAAGATGGCGACTGAACCAGAATGTTGTCCAGATAGGGTGCCACTGCAATTCCCCAAGACCTGATCACTGCCTAAAGAGCCCCCAGAACTTTTGAAAAAATTCTGGGAGCTGTGGCAAGGCCAAATGGAAGAGCTACAAACTGAAAGTTATTGTCCAGAAAGGCAAATCTAAGAAATTTGTGATGACCCCTGTGAATGGGAACATGAAGGAAAGCATCCTTCAGGTCTATGGTCGTCATGAATTGACCCTTTTGGACCAATGAGAGAATGGAAAACAGAATTTATGCTTACCTGATAAATTACTTTCTCCAACGGTGTGTCCGGTCCACGGCGTCATCCTTACTTGTGGGAAATATCTCTTCCCCAACAGGAAATGGCAAAGAGCCCAGCAAAAGCTGTCCATATAGTCCCTCCTAGGCTCCGCCCACCCCAGTCATTCGACCGACGGACAGGAGGAAAAAAACAGGAGAAACTATAGGGTGCCGTGGTGACTGTAGTTAGAGAAAATAATTCATCAAACCTGATTAAAAAACCAGGGCGGGCCGTGGACCGGACACACCGTTGGAAAAAGTAATTTATCAGGTAAGCATAAATTCTCCAACATTGGTGTGTCCGGTCCACGGCGTCATCCTTACTTGTGGGAACCAATACCAAAGCTTTAGGACACGGATGAAGGGAGGGAGCAAATCAGGTTACCTAAACAGAAGGCACCACGGCTTGCAAAACCTTTCTCCCAAAAATAGCCTCCGAAGAAGCAAAAGTATCAAATTTGTAAAATTTGGCAAAAGTGTGCAGGGAAGACCAAGTCGCTGCCTTACATATCTGATCAACAGAAGCCTCGTTCTTGAAGGCCCATGTGGAAGCCACAGCCCTAGTAGAGTGAGCTGTGATTCTTTCAGGAGGCTGCCGTCCGGCAGTCTCGTAAGCCAATCGGATGATGCTTTTAAGCCAAAAGGAAAGAGAGGTAGAAGTCGCTTTTTGACCTCTCCTTTTACCAGAATAGACGACAAACAGAGAAGATGTTTGTCTGAACTCTTTTGTAGCTTCTAAATAGAATTTTAGAGCACGGACTACATCTAAATTGTGCAACAAACGTTCCTTCTTTGAAACTGGATTCGGACACAAAGAAGGTACAACTATCTCCTGGTTAATATTTTTGTTGGAAACAACCTTTGGAAGAAAACCAGGCTTAGTACGCAAAACAACCTTATCTGAATGGAACACCAGATAGGGCGGAGTACACTGCAGAGCAGATAACTCAGAATCTCTTCTAGCAGAAGAAATAGCAAACAAAAACAAAACTTTCCAAGATAACAACTTAATATCTATGGAATGTAAAGGTTCAAACGGAACCCCTTGGAGAACTGAAAGAACTAGATTTAGACTCCAGGGAGGAGTCAAAGGTCTGTAAACAGACTTGATCCTAACCAGAGCCTGAACAAATGCTTGAACATCTGGCACAGCTGCCAGTCGTTTGTGTAACAAGACAGACAAAGCAGAAATCTGTCCCTTTAGAGAACTTGCTGATAATCCCTTATCCAAACCTTCTTGTAGAAAGGAAAGGATTTTAGGAATTTTGATCTTATTCCATAAGAATCCCTTGGATTCACACCAGCAGATATATCTTTTCCATATTTTATGGTTAGTTACCGGTTTTCTGGCTTGAACCAGAGTATCTATCACGGAATCTGAAAACCCGCGGTTTGATAGAATCAAGCATTCAATTTCCAAGCCGTCAGCTGCAGGAAGACTAGATTTGGATGTTCGAATGGACCCTGTACAAGAAGATCCTGTCTCAAAGGTAGCTTCCATGGTGGAACCGATGACATATTCACCAGGTCTGCATACCAAGTCCTGCGTGGCCACGCAGGAGCTATTAAGATCACCGAGGCCCTCTCCTGCTTGATCCTGGCTACCAGCCTGGGAATGAGAGGAAACAGTGGAAACACATAGGCTAGGTTGAAGGTCCAAGGCGCTACTAGTGCATCCACTAGAGTCGCCTTGGGATCCCTGGATCTGGACCCGTAGCAAGGAACCTTGAAGTTCTGACGAGACGCCATCAGATCCATGTCTGGAATGCCCCATAATTGAGTTAACTGGGCAAAGATCTCCGGGTGGAGTTCCCACTCCCCCGGATGGAATGTCTGACGACTCAGATAATCCGCCTCCCAGTTTTCCACTCCTGGGATGTGGATCGCAGATAGGTGGCAGGAGTGATCCTCCGCCCATTTTATTATTTTGGTCACTTCTCTCATCGCCAAGGAACTCCTTGTTCCCCCCTGATGATTGATATAAGCAACAGTCGTCATGTTGTCTGATTGGAATCTTATGAATCTGGCCTTTGCTAGTTGAGGCCAAGCCCTGAGAGCATTGAATATCGCTCTCAGTTCCAGGATGTTTATCGGGAGAAGAGACTCTTCCCGAGACCATAGTCCCTGAGCTTTCAGGGATTCCCAGACCGCACCCCAGCCCACTAGACTGGCGTCGGTCGTGACGATGACCCACTCTGGTCTGCGGAAGCTCATTCCCTGGGACAGGTGGTCCAGGGTTAGCCACCAACGGAGTGAGTCTCTGGTCTTCTGATCTACTTGAATCACTGGAGAGTCTGTATAGTCCCCATTCCACTGTTTCAGCATGCACAGTTGTAATGGTCTTAGATGAATTCGCGCAAAAGGAACTATGTCCATTGCTGCAACCATCAATCTTACCACTTCCATGCACTGAGCTACGGAAGGACGTGGAATAGAATGAAGAACTTGACAAGCGTTTAGAAGTTTTTTTTTTCTAAAGAATCTATTATTGTTCCCAAGAAAGGAACTCTTGTCGACGGAGACAGGGAACTTTTTTCTATGTTCACCTTCCATCCGTGAGATCTGAGAAAGGCCAGAACGATGTCTGTGTGAGCCTTTGCCTTTGAAAGAGACAACGCTTGTATTAGAATGTCGTCCAAGTAAGGTACTACTGCAATGCCCCTTGGTCTTAGAACCGCTAGAAGGGACCCGAGTACCTTTGTGAAAATCCTTGGAGCAGTGGCTAACCCGAATGGGAGGGCCACAAACTGGTAATGTTTGTCCAGAAAGACGAACCTTAGGAACTGATGATGATCTTTGTGGATAGGAATATGTAGATACGCATCCTTTAGATCCACGGTAGTCATAAATTGACCTTCCTGGATTGTAGGTAGAATCGTTCGAATGGTTTCCATTTTGAACGATGGCACTCTGAGAAATTTGTTTAGGATCTTTAAATCCAGAATTGGTCTGAAAGTTCCCTCTTTTTTGGGAACTACAAACAGATTTGAGTAAAATCCCATTCCTTGTTCCGCCGTTGGAACTGGGTGTATCACTCCCATTTTTAACAGGTTTTCTACACAATGTAAGAATGCCTGTCTCTTTATTTGGTTTGAGGATAAGTGAGACATGTGGAACCTTCCCCTTGGGGGTAGTTCCTTGAATTCCAGAAGATAACCCTGAGAAACTATTTCTAGTGCCCAGGGATCCTGAACATCTCTTGCCCAAGCCTGAGCAAAGAGAGAGAGTCTGCCCCCTACTAGATCAGGTCCAGGATCGGGGGCTACTCCTTCATGCTGTTTTGTTAGCAGCAGCAGGCTTCTTGGCCTGCTTACCCTTGTTCCAGCCTCGCATCGGTTTCCAGGCTGGTTTGGATTGTGAAGCATTACCCTCTTGTTTAGAGGATGCAGAGTTGGAAGCCGGTCCGTTCCTGAAATTGCGAAAGGAACGAAAATTAGACTTATTCTTGGCTTTGAAAGGCCTATCTTGTGGGAGGGCGTGGCCCTTTCCCCCAGTGATGTCTGAAATAATCTCTTTCAATTCTGGCCCAAAGAGAGTTTTACCCTTGAAGGGGATATTAAGCAATTTTGTCTTGGAAGATACATCCGCTGACCAAGACTTTAGCCAAAGCGCTCTGCGCGCCACAATTGCAAACCCTGATTTTTTCGCCGCTAATCTAGCTAATTGCAAAGCGGCATCTAAAATAAAAGAATTAGCCAACTTGAGTGCGTGAACTCTGTCCATAACCTCCTCATACGGAGTCTCTCTACTGAGCGACTTTTCTAGTTCCTCGAACCAGAACCACGCTGCTGTAGTGACAGGAACAATGCACGAAATGGGTTGCAGAAGGTAACCTTGCTGTACAAAAATCTTTTTAAGCAAATCCTCCAATTTTTTATCCATAGGATCTTTGAAAGCACAATTATCCTCGATGGGAATAGTAGTGCGCTTGTTTAGAGTAGAAACTGCCCCCTCGACCTTAGGGACTGTCTGCCATAAGTCCTTTCTGTGGTCGACCATAGGAAATAATTTTTTAAATATAGGAGGGGGGACAAAAGGTATGCCGGGCTTCTCCCACTCCTTATTCACTATATCCGCCACCCGCTTGGGTATAGGAAAAGCGTCGGGGTGCACCGGAACCTCTAGGAACTTGTCCATCTTGCAAAATTTTTCTGGAATGACCAGGTTGTCACAATCATCCAGAGTAGATAACACCTCCTTAAGCAGTGCGCGGAGATGCTCTAATTTAAATTTAAATGTCACAACATCAGGTTCTGCCTGTTGAGAAATTCTACCTGAATCTGAAATTTCCCCATCTGACAAAACCTCCCTCATGGCCCCTTCAGATTGGTGTGAGGGTATGACAGAGCAATTATCATCAGCGCCCTCCTGCTCTACAGTGTTTAAAACAGAGCAATCGCGCTTTCTCTGATATGCAGGCATTTTGGATAAAATATTTGCTATGGAGTTATCCATTACTGCCGTCAATTGTTGCATAGTAATAAGCATTGGCGCGCTAGAAGTACTAGGGGCCTCCTGCATGGGCAAAACTGGCATAGACACAGAAGGAGATGATGTAGAACTATGTCTACTCCCTTCATCTGATGAATCATCTTGGGCAACTTTACTATCTGTGGCAGTACTGTCCTTACTTTGTTTGGACGCTATGGCACAATTATCACACAATTTTGAAGGGGGAGACACATTGATCTTCATACATATAGAAAATAGCTTATCTGAAGGTGCAGACATGTTAAACAGGCTTAAACTTGTCAATAAAGTACAAAAACCGTTTTAAAACAAAAACGTTACTGTCTCTTTAAATTTTAAACAGTGCACACTTTATTACTGAATATGTGAAAAAGTATGAAGGAATTGTTCAAAATTTACCAAATTTTCACCACAGTGTCTTAAAGCATTCAAAGTATTGCACACCAAATTTCAGAGCTTTAACCCTTAAAATAAAGAAACCGGAGCCGGTTACAGTTTTAACCCCTCTACAGTCCCAGCTACAGCCTTTGCTGCGACTTTACCAAACCCAGGGGGGAATGCGATACCAAATGAAGCCTTCTAGGAACCTTTCCAACTACTTTCAGATCCACACACATGCATCTGCATGTCTTGCTCTCAAAAGTAACTGCGCAGTAATGGCGCGAAAATGAGGCTCAGCCTACAACTGGGAAGGCCCTTCCTGACTGGAAAGGTGTCTAACTCAGTGCCTGACGTTAAAAAACGTTCCCCAAAGTTTATAAGTGTGAATTTCAAACATAAAGATGTATAAAATGCCCAAATAAAGCAATCGATTTTGCCCATAAAAGTGTCTACCAGTTTTATAGCCCATATTAAGCCCTTTATTCTGTTTGAGACTAAGAAAATGGCTTACCGGTCCCCATGAGGGGAAATGACAGCCTTCCAGCATTACACAGTCTTGTTAGAAATATGGCTAGTCATAGCTTAAAGGGCCATGAAACCCACATTTTTTCTTTCATGATTTAGAAAGAGAATGCAATTTTAAACATCTTTCTAATTTACTTATATTATCTCATTTGTTTTATTTTCTTGATATTCTTTGCTGAAAAGCATATCTAGATATTCTCAGTAGCTGCTGATTGGTTGCTGCACATAGAAGCCTCGTGTGATTGGCTCACCATGTGCATTGCTTTTTCTTCAACTAAGGATATCTAAAAAATGAAGCAAAAAAAATAATAGAAGTAAATTGTAATGTTTAAATTTGTATTCTCTATTTGAATCATGAAAAAAGGATTTTGGGTTTAGTGGCCCTTTAAGCAGAAAAGTCTGCTAACTGTTTGCCCCAACTGAAGTTACTTCATCTCAACAGTCCTATGGAAACAGCAAACGATTTTAGTTACTGCTGCTAAAATCATCTTCCTCTCACAAACAGAACTCTTCATCTTTTTCTGTTTCAGAGTAAATAGTACATACCAGCACTATTTTAAAATAACAAACTCTTGATAGTAGAATAAAAAACTACAACTAAACACCACATACTCTTAACCATCTCCGTGGAGATGTTGCCTGTGCAACGGCAAAGAGAATGACTGGGGTGGGCGGAGCCTAGGAGGGACTATATGGACAGCTTTTGCTGGGCTCTTTGCCATTTCCTGTTGGGAAAGAGATATTTCCCACAAGTAAGGATGACGCCGTGGACCGGACACACCAATGTTGGAGAAAGTATAGTTTTCATCTTGAAGGACGGTACTCTGAGAAACTTGTTTAGACACTTCAAGTCTAGAATTGGTCGGAAAGTTCCTTCTTTTGTGGAAACCACAAACAGATTGGAGTAGAATCCTAGACCCTGTTGCCGTACTGGAACTGAAACTATCACTTCCAGGTCGGAAAGGTCCTGTACACATTTTAAGAACGCCTCTCTTTTTATCTGGTCTACAGATAATCTCCAGAGGTGGAACCTGCCCCTAGGAGGAAAAGTCTTAAACTCTAACTTGTAACCCTGGGATACTATGTCCACAGCCCAAGGATCTGGAACATCTCGTATCCAAGCCAGAGAGAACTGAGAAAGTCTGCCCCCCACTTGATCCGATCCCGAATCGGGGGCCAACCCTTCATGCTGGTTTGGAATCAGCTGTAGGTTTCTTTGAGTGCTTTCCCTTGTTCCAAGACTGATTGGGTTTCCAAGAAGTTTTGGACTGTTCCTGCTTGGTAGAGGAAGGGAAAGGCTTACTTCTGAAGTTACGAAAGGAACGAAAAATACTCTGACGTCCTTTTCGATCTATTCTTCTTATCTTGCGGCAGAAAGGACCCTTTACCACCCGTGATATCGAAGATGATTTCTGCTAGACCAGGTCCAAACAAGGTTTTACCCTTGTAAAGGATCGCCAAAAGCTTGGATTTAGATAAAACATCCACTGACCAAGACTTTAGTCATAGAGCCCTGCGGGCTAGAACCGCGAAACTGTAAAGAAGCGTCAGTAATAAAGGAATTGACTAACTTAAGAGCCTTAATCTGGTCCTGGATCTACTCCAAGGGGGTCTCTGCTTGAAGAGACTCAAAGCATCGAACCAATAGGAAACAAATATCTAACAGCGCTGAAAAAGTGACCTATAGCTCCTAAGCAAAGTGGGTCCCTAGCCACCCACAGTACATGAAATGTTACACAAAAGAAGATTAGCTAAGGGAGCGCCTATAAGAAGGCAAGGTCTAATGACTGAGGTATAATGAAGGTTAAAACCAAAAGTAGATTAAGTATCTGATAAAATACTCAATAAAAACATAATTTATGCTTACCTGATAAATTCCTTTCTCCTGTAGTGTAGTCAGTCCACGGGTCATCATTACTTCTGGGATATTAACTCCTCCCCAACAGGAAGTGCAAGAGGATCACCCAAGCAGAGCTGCTATATAGCTCCTCCCCTCTACGTCACACCCAGTCATTCGACCGAGAACCAAACGAGAAAGGAGAAACTATAGGGTGCAGTGGTGACTGGAGTATAATTTAAAAATTTAGACCTGCCATAAAAAACAGGGCGGGCTGTGGACTGACTACACTACAGGAGAAAGGAATTTATCAGGTAAGCATAAATTATGTTTTCTCCTGTTAAGTGTAGTCAGTCCACGGGTCATCATTACTTCTGGGATACCAATACCAAAGCTAAAGTACACGGATGACGGGAGGGACAGGCAGGATCTTTATACGGAAGGGACCACTGCCTGAAGAACCTTTCTCCCAAAAACAGCCTCCGAAGAAGCAAAAGTGTCAAATTTGGAAAATTTTGAAAAAGTATGAAGAGAAGACCAAGTTGCAGCCTTGCAAATCTGTTCAACAGATGCCTCATTCTTAAAGGCCCAAGTGGAAGCCACAGCTCTAGTAGAATGAGCTGTAATTCTTTCAGGAGGCTGCTGTCCAGCAGTCTCATAGGCTAAACGTATTATGCTACAAAGCCAAAAAGAGAGAGAGGTAGCAGAAGCTTTTTGACCTCTCCTCTGTCCAGAATAAACGACAAACAGGGAAGAAGTTTGGCGAAAATCTTTAGTTGCCTGTAAATAAAATTTCAGGGCACGAACTACATCCAGATTGTGTAGAAGTCGTTCCTTCTTTGAAGAAGGGTTAGGACACAATGATGGGACAACAATCTCCTGATTGATATTCCTATTAGTGACTACCTTAGGTAAGAACCCAGGTTTAGTACGCAGAACTACCTTGTCTGAATGAAAAATCAGATAAGGAGAATCACAATGTAAGGCCGATAACTCAGAGACTCTTCGAGCCGAGGAAATAGCCATTAAAAACAGAACTTTCCAAGATAACAATTTAATATCAATGGAATGAAGGGGTTCAAACGGAACACCCTGTAAAACGTTAAGAACTAAATTTAAGCTCCATGGTGGAGCAACAGTTTTAAACACAGGCTTAATCCTGGCCAAAGCCTGGCAAAAAGCCTGAACGTCTGGAACTTCTGACAGACGTCTGTGTAAAAGAATGGACAGAGCTGAGATCTGTCCCTTTAAGGAACTAGCAGATAAACCCTTTTCTAAACCCTTTTGTAGAAAAGACAATATCCTAGGAATCCTAACCTTACTCTATGAGTAACTCTTGGATTCGCACCAATGTAAGTATTTACGCCATATTTTATGGTAAATCTTTCTGGTAACAGGTTTCCTAGCCTGTATTAAGGTATCAATTACTGACTCCGAAAATCCACGCTTTGATAAAATCAAGCGTTCAATTTCCAAGCAGTCAGCTTCAGAGAAATTAGATTTTGATGTTTGAAAGGACCCTGAATTAGAAGGTCCTGTCTCAGAGGCAGAGACCAAGGTGGACAGGATGACATGTCCACTAGATCTGCATACCAGGTCCTGCGTGGCCACGCAGGCGCTATTAGAATCACTGATGCTCTCTCCTGTTTGATCCTGGCAATCAATCGAGGAAGCATCGGGAAGGGTGGAAACACATAGGCCATCCTGAAGGTCCAAGGTGCTGTCAAAGCATCTACCAGGACCGCTCCCGGGTCCCTGGACCTGGACCCGTAACAAGGAAGCTTGGCGTTCTGGCGAGACGCCATGAGATCTATCTCTGGTTTGCCCCAAAGTCGAAGTATTTGGGCAAAGACCTCCGGATGAAGTTCCCACTCCCCCGGATGAAAAGTCTGACGACTTAGGAAATCCGCCTCCCAGTTCTCCACTCCAGGAATGTGGATCGCTGACAGGTGGCAAGAGTGAGACTCTGCCCAGCGAATTATCTTTGATACTTCCATCATCGCTAGGGAGCTTCTTGTCCCTCCTTGATGGTTGATGTAAGCTACAGTCGTGATGTTGTCCGACTGAAACCTGATGAACCCCGGAGTTGTTAACTGAGGCCAAGCCAGAAGGGCATTGAGAACTGCTCTCAATTCCAGAATGTTTATTGGAAGGAGACTCTCCTCCTGAGTCCATGATCCCTGAGCCTTCAGGGAATTCCAGACAGCGCCCCAACCTAGTAGGCTGGCGTCTGTTGTTACAATTGTCCAATCTGGTCTGCTGAATGGCATCCCCCTGGACAGATGTGGCCGAGAAAGCCACCATAGAAGAGAATTTCTGGTCTCTTGATCCAGATTCAGAGTAGGGGACAAATCTGAGTAATCCCCATTCCACTGACTTAGCATGCACAATTGCAGCGGTCTGAGATGTAGGCGTGCAAAGGGTACTATGTCCATTGCCGCTACCATTAAGCCGATTACTTCCATGCATTGAGCCACTGACGGGTGTTGAATGGAATGAAGGACACGGCAAGCATTTTGAAGCTTTGTTAACCTGTCTTCTGTCAGGTAGATCTTCATTTCTACAGAATCTATAAGAGTCCCCAAGAAGGGAACTCTTGTGAGTGGAAAGAGAGAACTTTTCTCTTCGTTCACCTTCCACCCATGCGACCTTAGAAATGCCAGTACTAACTCTGTATGAGACTTGGCAGTTTGAAAGCTTGACGCTTGTATCAGAATGTCGTCTAGGTACGGAGCCACCGAAATTCCTCGCGGTCTTAGTACTGCCAGAAGAGCGCCCAGAACCTTTGTGAAGATTCTTGGAGCCGTAGCCAATCCGAATGGAAGAGCTACAAACTGGTAATGCCTGTCTAGGAAGGCAAACCTTAGATACCGGTAATGATCTTTGTGAATCGGTATGTGAAGGTAAGCGTCCTTTAAATCCACTGTGGTCATGTACTGACCCTTTTGGATCATGGGTAAGATTGTCCGAATAGTTTCCATTTTGAACGATGGAACTCTTAGGAATTTGTTTAAGATCTTTAAATCCAAGATTGGTCTGAAGGTTCCTTCTTTCTTGGGAACCACAAACAGATTTGAGTAAAACCCCTGTCCGTGCTCCGACCGCGGAACCGGGTGGATCACTCCCATTAGCAAAAGATCTTGTACACAGCGTAGAAACGCCTCTTTCTTTATTTGGTTTGTTGACAACCTTGAAAGATGAAATCTCCCTTTTGGGGGAGAGATTTTGAAGTCCAGAAGATATCCCTGAGATATGATCTCTAACGCCCAGGGATCCTGGACATCTCTTGCCCAAGCCTGGGCGAAGAGAGAAAGTCTGCCCCCCACTAGATCCGTTCCCGGATCGGGGGCCCTCAATTCATGCTGTCTTAGGGGCAGCAGCAGGTTTTCTGGCCTGCTTGCCCTTGTTCCAGGACTGGTTAAGTTTCCAGCCTTGTCTGTAGCGAGCAACAGCTCCTTCCTGTTTTGGTGCAGAGGAAGTTGATGCTGCTCCTGCCTTGAAGTTACGAAAGGCACGAAAATTAGACTGTCTAGCCCTAGGTTTGGCTCTGTCTTGAGGCAGGGCATGGCCTTTACCTCCTGTAATGTCAGCGATAATTTCTTTCAAACCGGGCCCGAATAAGGTCTGCCCTTTGAAAGGTATGTTAAGTAATTTAGATTTAGAAGTAACATCAGCTGACCAGGATTTTAGCCACAGTGCTCTACGTGCCTGAATGGCGAATCCGGAATTCTTAGCCGTAAGTTTAGTTAAATGTACTACGGCATCTGAAATAAATGAATTAGCTAGCTTAAGGGTTTTAAGCTTATTTGAAATCTCATCTATAGTTATTGAGTCAAGAGTCTCTTCCAGAGACTCGGACCAAAATGCGGCCGCAGCCGTGACAGACGCAATACATGCAAGGGGTTGCAATATAAAAGCTTGTTGAACAAACATTTTCTTAAGGTAACCCTCTAATTTTTTATCCATTGGATCTGAAAAGGCACAGCTATCCTCCACCGGGATAGTGGTACGCTTAGCCAGAGTAGAAACCGCTCCCTCCACCTTAGGGACCATCTGCCATAAGTCCCGTGTGGTGGCGTCTATTGGAAACATTTTTCTAAATACAGGAGGGGGGGAAAAGGGTACACCGGGCCTATCCCACTCCTTAGTAATTATCTCTGTAAGCCTCTTAGGTATAGGAAATACGTCAGTACTCGCTGGTACTGCATAGTATCTATCCAGCCTACATAATTTCTCTGGGATTGCAACGGTGTTACAATCATTCAGAGCCGCTAATACCTCCCCTAGCAGTACACGGAGGTTTTCTAGTTTAAACTTAAAATTTGAAATGTCTGAATCCACTCTATTTGGATCAGATCCGTCACCTGCAGATTGAAGCTCTCCGTCCTCATGTTCTGCAAATTGTGACGCAGTATCTGACATGGCCCTATTATTATCAGTGCACTCTGTTCTCACCCCAGAGTGATCTCGCTTACCTCTAAGTTCTGGTAATTTAGACAAAACTTCAGTCATAACATTAGCCATGTCCTGTAGTGTGATTTGTAATGGCCGCCCTGAAGTACTCGGCGTTACAATATCACGCACCTCCCGAGCGGGAGATGCAGGTACTGACACGTGAGGCAAGTTAGTCGGCATAACTTCCCCCTCGTTGTTTGGTGAATGATGTTCAATTTGTACAGATTGACTTTTATTTAAAGTAGCATCAATGCAATTAGTACATAAATTTCTATTGGGCTCCACCTTGGCTTTTGCACATATAGCACAGAGATATTCCTCTGAGTCAGACATGTTTAACAAACTAGCAATTAAACTAGCAAGCTTGGAAATACTTTTCAACTCAATTTACAAGTAATATGAAAAACGCACTGTGCCTTTAAGAAGCACAGAAAAACTATGACAGTTGAATAACAATGAACCGGAGAAGTTATAAAGACCACATTTTTCCCGGTAAAGGCATAAATTTAGCAAAGGATTGCCCCCATTAGCAATGGATAACTAACCCTTAATAGCAGAAAACAAATGTACAAAATATAAACGTTTTTTATCACAGTCAAAGCACAATCTCACAGGTCTGCTGTGAGTGATTACCTCCCTCAAAATAATTTTTGAAGACCCTTGAGCTCTGTAGAGACGATCCGGATCATGCAGGGAGAGAAACAGACTTGTGACTGAATTTCTGATGCGTAGCAAAAGCGCCAAAATAGGCGCATCCCCCTCACACACAGCAGTGAGGGAAGTTCAGTAAACTGTCTTAAATTAAAATAAACGACAGCCAAGTGGAAAAACAGTGCCCAAAACCATTTTTCACCCAGTACCTCAGATAATTAAACGATTTAACATGCCAGCAAAACGTTTAAAATCAAATAATATGAAATGTCATTAAACAGCCTGCTGCTAGACGTTCCCACTGCAAGTTAGGCTAAAAGTTATATGCATATAGTATTATCCCAGTGAAGTGCCATTCCCCAGAATACTGAAGTGTAAACATATATACATAACAGCCTGATACCTAGTTGCTACTACTGCATTTAAGACTGAACTTACATTATATCGGTATTGGCAGTATTTTCTCAGTCAATTCCATTCCTCAGAAAATAATATACTGCAACATACCTCTTTGCAGGTGAACCTGCCCGCTGTCCCCTGATCTGAAGTTTACCTCACTCCTCAGAATGGCCGAGAACAGCAAAATGAATCTTAGCTACGCCGGCTAAAATCATCCAAAAACTCAGGTAGATTCTTCTTCAAATTCTACCTGAGAAGGAACAACACACTCCGGTGCTGTTTTAAAATAACAAACTCTTGATTGAAGATATAAAAACTAAGTATAATCACCACAGTCCTCTCACACATCCTATCTATTAGTTGGGTGCAAGAGAATGACTGGGTGTGACGTAGAGGGGAGGAGCTATATAGCAGCTCTGCTTGGGTGATCCTCTTGCACTTCCTGTTGGGGAGGAGTTAATATCCCAGAAGTAATGATGACCCGTGGACTGACTACACTTAACAGGAGAAAGTATAAATATTTAATATCACATAAAGTATATATTAATAGAGTAATAGAGTATAAAAAATACAAAAATCACAAAGAAATGCATGGATCCATGACTAAAAGGTTAAAACAAATATTACAACATTTGAGAGCATAAGATGGGTGGAAGGTAGTTCACAGAACTGTACAATTCTTAAACAAATAAATGTGCTACTAGCAGTTCATATGCAGTGTGTTGGTCCTAATATGCCGTATAAAATAACATATCATACAGAGACAAATGCAGACAATAAATTACAATAAAAACAATATAAGCAAATATGTGAGATGGATAGTTAATCAAACAGTTCATCAAGTGAAAACAGTTCTCCTAAAAAATATTGTGTCCAAAGTGCTAGTGCAAAGAAGAACAATCCAAAGTGGTGTTGGTGTACACAAAAATGAAAAATGGAAAAAGCAATGTAGAAAAAAGTCACAATAAAAAATAAAAATTCCAAAAGTCTATGGCCTAGATTTAGAGTTGGGCGGTAGCCGTGAAAACCAGCGTTAGAGGCTCCTAACGCTGGTTTTTACCGCCCTCTGGAATTTGGAGTCAGTCAGGAAAGGGTCTAACTCTCACTTTCCAGCCGAGACTTTTCCATACCGCAGATCCCCTTACGTCAATTGCGTATCCTATCTTTTCAATGGGATCTTTCTAACTCCGGTATTTAGAGTCGTGGCTGAAGTGAGCGTTAGAAATTTCTAACGACAAAACTCCAGCCGCAGAAAAAAGTCAGTAGTTAAGAGCTTTCTGGGCTAACGCCGGTTTATAAAGCTCTTAACTACTGTGCTCTAAAGTACACTAACACCCATAAACTACCTATGTACCCCTAAACCGAGGTCCCCCCACATCGCCGCCACTCGATTCAATTTTTTTAACCCCTAATCTGCCGACCGCCACCTACGTTATACTTATGTACCCCTAATCTGCTGCCCCTAACACCGCCGACCCCTATATTATATTTATTAACCACTAATCTGCCGCCCCCGCTATCGCTGGCCCCTGCATATTATTATTAACCCCTAATCTGCCGCTCCGTACACCACCGCCACCTACATTATAGCTATGTACCCCTAATCTGCTGCCCCTAACACCGCCGACCCCTATATTATATTTATTAACCCCTAATCTGCCCCCCTCAACGTCGCCTCCACCTGCCTACACTTATTAACCCCTAATCTGCCGAGCGGACCGCACCGCTACTATAATAAAGTTATTAACCCCTAATCCGCCTCACTCCCACCTCAATAACCCTATAATAAATAGTATTAACCCCTAATCTGCCCTCCCTAACATCGCCGACACCTAACTTCAATTATTAACCCCTAATCTGCCGACCTAATCTCGCCGCTACTGTAATAAATGTATTAACCCCTAAAGCTAAGTCTAACCCTAACACTAACACCCCCCTAAGTTAAATATAATTTAAATCTAACTAAATAAATTAACTCTTATTAAATAAATTATTCCTATTTAAAGCTAAATACTTACCTGTAAAATAAACCCTAATATAGCTACAAAATAAATTATAATTATATTATAGCTATTTTAGGATTTATATTTATTTTACAGGTAACTTTGTATTTATTTTAACCAGGTACAATAGCTATTAAATAGTTAAGAACTATTTAATAGCTAAAATAGTTAAAATAATTACAAATTTAATTGCCCCAAAGAATTCAGCTCTTTTGCCTGTAAAAAAAACCATACAATACCCCCCCAACATTAAAACCCACCACCTACATACCCCTAATCTAACCCAAACCCCCCTTAAATAAACCTAACACTAAGCCCCTGAAGATCTTCCTACCTTATCTTCACCTCGCCGGGTATCACCGATCGGTCCTGGCTCCAAAATCTTCATCCAACCCACGCGGGGGCTGGCGATCCATAATCCTGCGGCTGAAGAGGTCCAGAAGAGGCTCCAAAGTCATCATCCTATCCGGGAAGAAGAGGCAATCCAGACTGGCAACCATCTTGATCCAAGCGGCATCTTCTATCTTCATCCGATGAGGAACGGCTCCATCGTGAAGACCTCCAGCGCGGACCAATCTTCTTCCTCCGACGTCCAACTGAAGAATGATGGTTCCTTTAAGGGACGTCATCCAAGATGGCGTCCCTCGAATTCCGATTGGCTGATAGGATTCTATCAGCCAATCGGAATTAAGGTAGGAAAATTCTGATTGGCTCTGTTCCGATCAGCCAATAGAATGCGAGCTCAATCTGATTGGCTGAACGGATCAGCCAATCGGATTGAATTTGATTCTGACTGGCTGATTCCATCAGCCAATCAGAATTTTCCTACCTTAATTCCGATTGGCTGATAGAATCCTATAAGCCAATCGGAATTCGAGGGACGCCATCTTGGATGACGTCCCTTAAAGGAACCGTCATTCTTCAGTTGGACGTCGGAGGAAGAAGATTGGTCCGCGCTGGAGGTCTTCACGATGGAGCCGTTCCTCATCGGATGAAGATAGAAGATGCCGCTTGGATCAAGATGGTTGCCGGTCTGGATCGCCTCTTCTTCCCGGATAAGATGAAGACTTTGGAGCCTCTTCTGCCGCAGGATTATGGATCGCCAGCCCCCGCTTGGGTTGGATGAAGATTTTGGAGCCAGGACCGATCGGTGTGATACCCGGCGAGGTGAAGATAAGGTAGGAAGATCTTCAGGGGCTTAGTGTTAGGTTTATTTAAGGGGGGTTTGGGTTAGATTAGGGGTATGTGGGTGGTGGGTTGTAATGTTGGGGGGGTATTGTATGTGTTTTTTTACAGGCAAAAGAGCTGAATTCTTTGGGGCATGCCCCGCAAAGGGCCCTGTTCAGGGCTGGTAAGGTAAAAGAGCTTTGAACTTTTGTAATTTAGAATAGGGTAGGGCATTTTTTTATTTTGGGGGGCTTTGTTATTTTATTAGGGGGCTTAGAGTAGGTGTAATTAGTTTAAAATTGTTGTAATATTTTTCTAATGTTTGTAAATATTTTTTTATTTTTTGTAACTTAGTTCTTTATTATTTTTTGTACTTTAGTTAGTTTATTTCATTGTATTTATTTGTAGGTATTGTATTTAATTAATTTATTGATAGTGTAGTGTTAGGTTTAATTGTAGATAATTGTAGGTATTTTATTTTATTAATTTATTGATAGTGTAATGTTAGGTTTAATTGTAACTTAGGTTAGGATTTATTTTACAGGTAATTTTGTAATTATTTTAACTATTTTAGCTATTAAATAGTTCTTAACTATTTAATAGCTATTGTACCTGGTTAAAATAAATACAAAGTTACCTATAAAATAAATATAAATCCTAAAATAGCTATAATATAATTATAATTTATATTGTAGCTATATTAGGATTTATTTTACAGGTAAGTATTTAGCTTTAAATAGGAATAATTTATTTAATAAGAGTTAATTTATTTTGTTAGATTTAAATTATATTTAAGTTAGGGGGGTGTTAGCGTTAGGGTTAGACTTAGCTTTAGGGGTTAATACATTTATTAGAATAGCGGTGAGCTCCAGTCGGCAGATTAGGGGTTAATGTTTGAAGTTAGGTGTCGGCGATGTTAGGGAGGGCAGATTAGGGATTAATACTATTTATTATAGGGTTATTGAGGCGGGAGTGAGGCGGATTAGGGGTTAATAACTTTATTATAATAGCGGTGCGGTCCGCTCGGCAGATTAGGGGTTAATAAGTGTAGGCAGGTGGAGGCGACATTGTGGGGGGCAGATTAGGGGTTAATAAATATAATATAGGGGTCGGCGGTGTTAGGGGCAGCAGATTAGGGGTACATAGGGATAATGTAAGTAGCGGCGGTTTACGGAGCGGCAGATTAGGGGTTAAAAAAATATGCAGGTGTCAGCGATAGCGGGGGCGGCAGAATAGGGGTTAATAAGTGTAAGGTTAGGGGTGTTTAGACTCGGGGTACATGTTAGAGTGTTAGGTGCAGACATAGGAAGTGTTTCCCCATAGCAAACAATGGGGCTGCGTTAGGAGCTGAACGCGGCTTTTTTGCAGGTGTTAGGTTTTTTTTCAGCTCAAACAGCCCTATTGTTTCCTATGGGGGAATCGTGCACGAGCACGTTTTTGAAGCTGGCCGCGTCCGTAAGCACCGCTGGTATCGAGAGTTGAAGTTGCGGTAAATATGCTCTACGCTCCTTTTTTGGAGCCTAACGCAGCCATTCTGTGAACTCTAAATAACAGCGGTATTTAAAAGATGCGGCCAGAAAAAAGCATGCGTAGCTAACGCACCCCTTTGCCCGCAAAACTCTAAATCTAGGCCTATGTGAGTAAAAATCAGCTGTGTGTATCCAAAAATGAACAATAAATTCAATTGTTTTAATCAAAAATAAAATCAATGGTAAGAGATCCTATTGGGGAGGGAGTGATTCAAAAATCCTGGTGAAGATCTTCAAATCCTATAAATGAAAAACAATAACATAGCACAGTATTGTTTAAAATAAGTATAAAACAATTGAAATAGAGCTCACCATATGTTGTCAACGTGTTTCGGCCCACTATAGGGCCTTTTTCAAGACTCTTTTTCATTTAAATTAAAGACCCAGGTCCCTGATAGTTTCAATTCAGAATTCGATCTAATTAATCACTGTCATTGATTTATGATTTGCACACACTATAACATGCTTTGGTATATGTTTGGCCCTCCTAAATGATTTCTGTACAGTTTTCATATTAGAGGTATATCTATTATTATCATTTTATACTATTTACATTACACTGACTCCCAGGGTGTCGTGTTTTGTTCGGTCCTCATACACTGATACCCTTTACATATTCTGCTAACACATACCTATGTGTATTATCTCTGGCTGCTACCCTCTTCGTTCTTATCTATACCAAGCATATCTCAATTACTTAGCATATGATTGAAAGCTTTAACCATTTATGGGTGTTATAATAATATTACCGTATTGTGTATATGTATGTAGTTCAATATGTATATATCTATTTAATATTAGGTAATTTTAGGAATTTACAATTTCACTGAGTTACCCCAGATGTATTTCTATAGTCTTGTTGCCTTTCATTAAATGTGCATGTATATGGTTGGATATGCAGAGATTTAGTTTTCTAGTTATAAATGTAAAGTACTCTTGAACCACTATCTAATGTATACACCATCATATTACGAATTCAGAAAATGTTTCGTCCCAATCAATTATGTCATACAATATATATTATACAATGTGGAAGTTTAGTCCTACTTTGTTAACTTTGTATATACATTCATGTAATAATCTGGTCTAAGTGAACAGCGAGTCCGATGAGTCAGGGGTTAATGAGGAGGTCCTGATCCTCCCTGAAAAACAACCAATACCTGAGTAGTACACCCTTTTTATATCACCCAAGATCCGTTGTACAGCAGGTTTATGATTACGGCCACAAGCCGAAACTAGTCAAGCCATCCGTTTTTGTTTTTTATTGTTCTGTATTTTGGTGCTATGGATTGTATTCATATTTAAATAAAGTTTGTGAATTTTTAACCTACAGAGGATCTCAGCACCTTTTGTCTTTTGTTTATTGTATTGTCAGGACTAAAAGGAGTCCCTTTATTGGCAGATATCCCTTTTGTGTCCCCACACTCGACTACCGCTGCTGCCCAAGTCTGTGAAACAGCTGAGAAAGGCACTGCTTGAAAGATTGAGGAGGCCGGTTGGCCAAAAGACACACGTTTTTGTGTTCAGTATCTGGTAATGTTTGAGGAGTAAACTAGAACCTACTAATAGCCTGTTGGCTATGTGAGTGCAAAAGTTTCATTACTTACCTGAAATGCATCCACTCTACCAAGCTTATCAGCTGCAGAAAAGACTGCTTCCAGTAGAGAGCCCATTCATACTGTAAAGAGGTGCATACTGGGACTGCCGTCACCATCAAATATTTCTTTTTGGGTGGGTTCATGGACTCTCACAACCAAGAAAGAAATGAATTTATCAGGTAAGAATAAATTATGTTTTCTTTCTAATGGTAGTGAGAGTGTACAAGATCCTTCCTCTTGGGAACTAATACCCAAGCTGTGGAGTCCACATAAAAGAAATGGGTGGAAAAAATAATAAGGGAAGGCAGGCACCACAGCCTTAACAACCTTTCTACCAAAGGCAGCCTTCGCTGAAGAAAAACATCAAAATGATAAAAAAAAAATTAAAAGTATGAAGAGAAGACCAAGTTGCAGCCTCAGAATTTTTTTCTACAGAGGTCTTATTCTTTAAAGTCCATGAAGTAGCGATTAAATGAGTGGAATGAGCAGTAATTCTGACACGTTGAAAAGCCAAAGTCAGTAATATAGATTTGGAGTCCATGCCTGCTGAAAATGGACAGAACAGCCAAAGCTGTATTCTTAGCATTATTGCAAACAATCTGTACAATCGTATCACACATTGAAGAGTTTTTAGTACTTGAATTCTACATTGAATCTACTCAAGAGAAGATACCTTAGAGACTAGCTCTGATAAAGAATCACACCAAACAGCAGCTGCTCCAACAATCACTACAATACTCATTGCAGGCTGAAACAGCAAACCTCCCTGCCAAAATGCCCTCCTAAGGTAACCCTCAAGTTCCCTATCCATAGGGTCTTTGAAGGAAGTACTGTCTTCAAGAGGAATAGTCATCCTCTTAGCTAATATAGAAATCGCACCATCAACCTTAGGTATGGTGCTCCACAGCTGCACGTTAGAGTCAGCAATAGGAAAACGTTTTTTAAACATTGTTGATGGGGTTAACGGAACTCATGGTTTATCCCATTTGTTGATAATGATTTCAGTAACTAAAGAAGGAACTGGAAAAGTTTCCGGTGAACGTGACCTGGGTCTGAATATGAGGTCTATCTTGTGTACAGGTGATTTTACTCTGTTGGTTTAGAATCCTAAACTACTTGAGTTTTCAGGACCTCTTTTAGCAGAAATGTAAATGTTCCATTTTGAACTAAAAGGTCATCCGCTTAGGTTCCTTATCTGAATCGTAGAATGAATCCTCAGCAGACACCTCATCCTCTGACACAGAGGGAAGTCCCTCTAAATCAGAGCCTACAGAAGATCTAGCACAAAGAGAAGAGGTGCCCTCTGAAGAAACAGATGTTTCCTAACTAACATGTACAGATGCTTTACTAACAGTAGACGTAATACTGGGAGATGCAGAATGGGTCTGTTAAACAACAGTCAAACATGTATTACCCAGCTGTGCTGGAAGACAGACTACAACCTCTATGCACAGTAAACATTTATTTGAAGGTAAAACAATATATATGGCTGACTCCACAGTTAATACTGGAGTAGCTTCAGCATTCCCAGTGAGATCCATTACAAAGAAAAGTATAGGGAACCTGTTAATTAAAGAAAAATCACAGTATACTGTGTCAGAGATGCTTCCAAAAATTAACAAGATATAATTCTGGCTACGCTAGTATATATATGCTAAAGTTATCCCTCCGGAGGTCCAACAGAGCGTCTTACCCCCTCCTGAGCACAATCAAACAGTGCAGTAAAATATGCGCTGAACCGCTCAGTATTTGGCCAAGCTAGGTACGTCCACTCCTAGCGCGCCTCCCTGTCGACTAGGAGGAAGAGACATGACCATCCAGTAGCGCGAAAGGAGGGGAAACTGCTCAGCAGGAAACATGGAGTGTGACTTCTGCCCTGGTATACTCCGTGCACCAGCCACATAGATCATGTCACCGGAACACTGAGTTAACCAGATGGTAAGAGAATGGGCCAGCAAATAAGTAAAAGCACATACTATACACAGACTCACACCGGAGATCAGCTATAAACACAGTAGAAACAAAGAATAAACTTGTGCCCTTTACACGCAGCACCTTACATGTCACCCTGTCAGGAAGGTCTCAACGGCTGAATCTTTAAGCCCTTATATAATTAAATATAAGCAATATCCCAGATAGACTTACTAAGTCCATTACAGAGCAGAGGAAACCTTACCCCTGTGCAGGATTTTTAGAGGATACTTGAGTTGTAACTGACAAGCTGTGGATCCAGAGCCAGTGTAGAAGAAATAGGCTGTTTCATACATACTGTCCGCAATGGAGGGGGCTTGGAAATTTCCCAGCGACCCCAGTGACCTGCAGCATGCAAAGACTTTATTCAAAGAATTATATTGCACCGGCTCCATAGATAATAACCCTCTCTTCAGGGAACTATCCACTGATGATAATCCAAAAATTGGAAAATTCTCTCTCCTTGCCTACTCGACGAGGAACTACTAGGGAGGAGGGGAAGGAGAGCTACATGAAGAGCCATGGTAGGGTGTCTTTGCCTCCCCCCTGGTGGCCAGATGTGATTCCCAAGTGTAAGGTTCACTACCTTTGGAAAGAAAACTCCCATAGGGTGTAATTTTGTCCCTACCCAGCACTCCATACTACCCTCTGTCCCAATAGCAGAAGATAAAAGGGTCTCAAGTTAGTCTGAGAACCCCTTTCAACAAAGAATCTAGAGAACCTCAATTCGTAACCTTCTCCTGTGAAAGCAAAGATTGAGATACCAGAGAGGTGAGAGGGATTAAAGCTCTTGGGACTGTTGAGTATCTTTGTCTTCTCCAAGTGGGAGAAATGACTAATGAGCTCTCACCACCTAATGAAAGAAATATACTTATGCACATATAATTATATATACTGTATATATATGTATATATATATATATATATATATATATATATATATATATATGGAAAAAGCAAGATAGCGTCAGCACTTCTTCATATAAAATTTTACTTTATTGAGGTTTCAGACAAAGGTAAAAACAGCGACGTTTCGAGTCAACACAGACCCTTAGTCATGGTCTGTGTTGACTCGAAACGTCGCTGTTTTTACCTTTGTCTGAAACCTCAATAAAGTAAAATTTTATATGAAGAAGTGCTGACGCTATCTTGCTTTTTCCATATCCATAAATGTGGGCTGGCGTGCACTGCTGGAATTTGAAAAAAGGTTGCTGAAAAAATGCTGAAAAAATAGCATTAAGAAAGGTGCTGGACTTATCTGTTAAAGTTGTGTATATATATATATATATATATATATATACACACACACAAATGCATTCAATGCTTTTGTATGGGGAGTTGGAACTTAAAGGGACATGAAGCCCACATTTTTGCAATGTACTGCTGAGACCTAGGTGAATACATTGGTGCGCCAATGAAAGAGAGGCATAAATGTGTAGCCACCAATCAGTAGCCAACTCCCAGTAGTTAATTGCTGCTCTTGAGGATACCTAGATATGCATGTCCACAAAGGATACAAAAAGAAAGATGCAAAATTTGATAACAGAAGTAAACTAGAAATGTTTACATTTACATCCTCTACCTGATTTACAAAAATAAATAAATAAATTGGGTTTTATGTCAGTTTAAGGCCTAGATTACAAGTGGAGTGCAATATTGCGCTTAAGCAAGTGTGATATTTGCGCTCCGCTCAGTAATACCATTGCACGTAAATTACAATTGGTATGACAAGTGAGGCGCAATGCGAACCTTGAGTTCGCATTGCCTGGAAGCGTTGGGCAGCAATAAAAAAATATATATGTATATGAATGTATACATATATATTTATGTGTTTAAATGTGTATATACACATTAACACATAAATATATATGTATATAAGCATATACATATATATTTAAAGTATAAACACAGTCCCCCATTGACAACAATGTAAAGGCACTTTAGGTGCCGTTGTTTATTTGGTTTTTTTAAAAAACACCCCACATCCCCCTCACTTTAACCCTTTATAACTGCTTTGTGCAGTTTTTTTGTTTGTTTTTTTAAATGCTGATCTTTATTTTTTATGTAAACTACTGTCCACTTTATTTTGGGGCAATTGGGATTTGGGACAAATTTGAACTTGTATCCAGAGGTCTGACCTCTTAAATGTACTAAGCACAAAGTAAAACCGCGAGCATTAACCAGCCACTTGTAATGGCTGGTTATTTAACCGGCGCCCCTAAACGGTCAGAATTTGCCCCTTTATGGGCGCAAATAAAGATAGCGCTTCACTCGTAATCTAGCCCTAAATATTTAAAAGTTGTTTGAATGATGTACTCATTTAGAAAATAGCGCTCTGCTAGTTGTGGATATTTTGGTTTTCAATTACACCTAACATAATAAATGTTTTAAACAGAACAGCCTATCAACCAAATTCTCTGTTAAACCATATGGAGATTTTTGTAAATAAATTTGTATTTGACACGTGTCGCCGCACTGTTCCTCTGTTTATATGGTAGCATTTTAAAGATATATTTGGTTATATTTTTAAAATTAAATCTTTTGTGTAAATGAGAAAATATGCTTTCATCTTTCTCTCGTTTTAAGCAATGAGTTCACTGACTATTAAATCTATATTATATTATTTCAAAAGTGATGAATAGATGACCATCATTTCATTTCCTGTGATAATTTCAAAACATGACACCTTTCACTAAGTAATGAAATATTTAATTAAACCTACAACAGATTTCAGTAATCTTCTTTAATGCAACATATCTACCACTGCTAAAACATTTTATTGTTTAATTTCATTATCTAATATACTGTAAGATTTTATATGACTATGATAAGCACAATAGGCTACAGCTGAAAGGAACCATATAAAGGTATTTCACTATAGGCACAAAACAACAAATAACCGATGGGACGTGTTCACTCAGGTTTTGCAAAAAGTTAAAAAATTGAATGGGAATAGAAAATAATGTTTTCCTTAAAGTAGTTTCATTTAAGTACTAAATATAATACAGGTACAAATCCCCAAATCTGGAATTCCAAAATCCAAACTTAATCTGAAACCCAAATTTATTAATTCATATTTTTTTCCAAAAAAAATTATCAAAAAAATACTATTTTTCCCCACCTGTGAGTCCCAATTTTCTCTGTCTGCGTCTTTATTTTTTTTTATTTTTTATATATATATATATATATTGTGTTCTAAAATGCAAATAATAGTCTATATTTATTTAAAACAAATATTACTTTTCTGATTACAGTATCTTTCTAAAGTTACTATGTGTACATAAGTATTAAAAATATATAAAACTACCTTTAGCTTATATGTATAAACTGTATTATGACATGTAAATATTGTCTAAATTACATAAGAAATTGTTGTTTACACTTAGCTTCATCCCCTCTCCAAACTGTCCCATTTTAAATATGAACGGGATAGAAAGGTCAAAAATTTATTTCAATTTGAAATAGAAGTATTTTTGCAATATACTTCCATTAGCAAAAATGCTTCTAATAGAAGCTAATACTGTTTTAAAGCGGCATGCGCACATATCCTGTAAGGGCGAGATTGTTGTGCTCTAAACCCGGTGTGTAAATAACGCTAAAAATTTAGCGGTACCGCACTTTCCATAGCACTGCCATAACAAGTTATAAAAAAAACTTGTGTTGTACGGTATGGTGTGTTAAGTCCGGACTTGACGTGCTCGTGCATGTATTCCCCTATAGACATAAATGGAGAAAAAGTGTTAGAAAAAAAACACCTGCCATAACAAATTACAAAAAACTTTCTTGTGTTGTGTGGTATGGTGCTGATTTGAACAGCCAATAGGATTTCAGTAGCTTTCATCCTATTGGCTGATTTGAAAATTTCAGCCAATATGAATGCAAAGTACCCCAATATAAAATAGGTACTTTGCATTCGATCGCATGAAGAGGACTCTCCACATCGGTGGTGTGCGCGGCCGCTGTTCCAGCTCCACTCCGCGCCACCAGCATGAAGCTGGAAGATTGTGCCACCCTGAAAGATGATCTTCGACGCCTGGATGAAGACTTTGCTCCCCCTGGAAGAAGAAGATGGATGTCCGGACTTCAGGAATGGTGAGTAAATTTTTTGGGGTTAGTGTTAGTTTTTTGTTGTTTTTTAGGTTGTTTTTATTTTTTTTAGATTAGGGCTTTTTTATTTTTTAATAGGCAACAAAAGAGTTTATTGGCCTTTTAAGGACAATGCCCATACAAATGCCCCATTAGGGGCAATGGGTAGATTAGGTGTTTTTAGAGATAGGTCTTTTTTTATTTTGGGGGGGTTGGGTGGGTGGGGGATGTTTAATGTTAGGGGTTAATTTGTAATTTTTTTATGTAAAAGAGCAGATTTTTTTCAGGGCAATGCCCTACAAAAGGCAATTTTAAGGGCTATTGGTAGTTTATTGTTAGATTAGGGGAGTTTTTATTTTGGGGTGGCTTTGTTTTTATAGGGGTATTAGATTAGGTTTAATTTTTTTATTTTGGATAATTTCTTTTATTATTTTCTGTAATCTTAGATTTTTTTTATTTTTCGTAATTTTAGACTATTATTTTTTGTAATGTTAGGTTTTGTTTTGTTTTTGTAGTGTTAGGATTTTTTAAATTTAATCATTTACGGCTAGATTACGAGTTTTGCGTTATGAGCGGTTCGGTACTAACTAAGCAAGTTATTTTCACTGCTCACCTCCCTATAGCACTGCTATTACAGGTTTTCAAAAACCCGGCGTTATCAGGCAATATTGCAGCGTTGAGCTCCATTGAGCTCCATACCGCACCCAAATACCAGCGCTGCTTTGAGCTGGTTTTACGTGCACAATTTCCCCATAGACATCAATGGGGAGAGCCGGCTAAAAAAAAAAAGCCTAACACCTGCAATAAAGGAGCGTAAAGCTCCGTAACGCAGCCCCATATATTCCTATGAAGAAAGAAAATTTATGTTTACACCTTACACCCTAACATAAACCCAGAGTCTAAACACCCCTAATCTGCTGCACCCAACGTCGCCGCCACTATACTAAAGTTATTAACCCCTAAACCTAACCCTAAGTCTCACCCTAACCCTAACACCCACTAACTTGAACATAATTAAAATAAATCTAAATAAAAATTACAATTAATACCTAAATAATTCCTATTTAAAACGAAACACTTACCGATAAAATAAACCCTAAGCTAGCTACAATATAACTAATAGTTACATTGTAGCTATCTTAGGTTTTATTTTTATTTCACAGGCAAGTTTGTATTTATTTTAACTAGGTAGACTAGTTACTAAATAGTTATTAACTATTTACTAACTACCTAGCTTAAATAAATACAAATGTACCTGTAAAATAAACCTAACCTGTCTTACACTAACACCTAACCTTACATTACAATTAACTAAATTACACACAAAAAACACTAAATTACACAAAATAAAAAAGAAATTATCAATTATTTAAACTAATTACACCTAATCTAATAGCCCTATCAAAATAAAAAAGCCCCCCCAAAATGAAAAAAAACCTAGCCTACACTAAACTTCCAATAGCCCTTAAAAGGGCCTTTTGTGGGGCATTGCCCCAAAGAAATCAGCTCTTTTACCTGTAAAAAAAAAATACAAACAAGCCCCCAACAGTAAAACCCACCACCCACACAACCAAACCCCCCAAATAAAAACCTATCTAAAAAACCTAAGCTCCCCATTGCCCTGAAAAGGGCATTTGGATGGGCATTGCCCTTAAAAGTGCATTTAGCTCTTTTTCAGCCCAAACCCTAAGCTAAAAATAAAACTCACCCAATAAACACTTAAAAAACCTAACACTAACCCCCGAAGATCTACTTACAGTTTTTGAAGACCGGACATCCATCCTCAACGAAGCCGGGAAGAATGAAGGTTCCTTTAAGGGACGTCATCCAAAATGGCGTCCCTTGAATTCCGATTGGCTGATAGAATTCTATCTGCCAATCAGAATTAAAGCTGAAAAAATCCTATTGGCAGATGGAAGAAAATAGGATTGAGCTTGCATTCTATTAATAGGTAGTTTATGGGTGTTAGTGTACTTTTTAGCACTTTAGTTATGAGTTTTATGTTACGGCTTTGTAACATAAAAGCCATAACTACTGATTTTCAGTTTACGGTATGGATCTTGTAGTTATAAGCTGAACCGCTCACTTTTTGGCCGGACAGGCAAACTCGTAATACCAGTGCTATGGAAGTCCCATTGAAAAACATAATTTATGCTTACCTGATAAATTTATTTCTCTTGTAGTGTATCCAGTCCACGGATCATCCATTACTTATGGGATATTCTCCTTCCCAACAGGAAGTTGCAAGAGGATCACCCACAGCAGAGCAGCTATATAGCTCCTCCCCTAACTGCCATATCCAGTCATTCGAACGAAACAAACAGAGAAAGGAGAAACCATAGGGTGCAGTGGTGACTGTAGTTTAATAAAATTTTAGACCTGCCTTAAAATGACAGGGCGGGCCGTGGACTGGATACACTACAAGAGAAATAAATTTATCAGGTAAGCATAAATTATGTTTTCTCTTGTTAAGTGTATCCAGTCCACGGATCATCCATTACTTATGGGATACCAATACCAAAGCTAAAGTACACGGATGATGGGAGGGACAACGCAGAGATTAGGCGGAAGGAACCACTGCCTGAAGAACCTTTCTCCCAAAAACAGCCTCCGAAGAAGCAAAAGTCTCAAATTTGTAAAATTTTGAAAAAGTGTGAAGCGAAGACCAAGTCGCGGCCTTGCAAATCTGTTCAACAGAGGCTTCATTTTTAAAGGCCCAGGTGGAAGCCACAGCTCTAGTAGAGCTTTCAGGGGGCTGCTGTCCAGCAGTCTCATAGGCTAGGCGTATAATACTCCGAAGCCAAAAGGAAAGAGAGGTTGCCAAAGCTTTTTGACCTCTCCTCTGTCCAGAATAAACGACAAACAGGGAAGATGTTTGACGAAAATCTTTAGTAGCTTGTAAGTAAAACTTCAAGGCACGGACTACGTCCAGATTATGTAAAAGACGTTCCTTCTTTGAAGAAGGATTAGGACACAATGATGGAAATCTCTTGATTGATATTCTTGTTAGAAACCACCTTAGGTAAAAACCCAGGTTTGGAACGCAGAACTACCTTATCTGCATGAAAAATCAGATAAGGAGAATCACATTGTAAGGCAGATAGCTCAGAGACTCTCCGAGCCGAGGAAATAGCCATCAGAAACAGAACTTTCCAAGATAAAAGCTTAAAATCAATGGAATGAAGGGGTTCAAACGGAACTCCTTGAAGAACTTTAAGAACCAAGTTTAAGCTCCATGGGGGAGCAACAGGTTTAAACACAGGCTTAATTCTAACCAAAGCCTGACAAAATGCCTGGACGTCTGGAACTTCTGCCAGACGCTTGTGCAAAAGAATAGACAGAGCAGAAATCTGTCCCTTTAAGGAACTAGCTGATAACCCTTTGTCCAAACCCTCTTGGAGAAAGGACAATATCCTAGGAATCCTAACCTTACTCCATGAGTAATTCTTGGATTCACACCAGTAAAGATATGTACGCCATATCTTGTGATAGATTTTCCTGGTAACAGGCTTTCGTGCCTTTGTTAAGGTATCAATGACTGACTCGGAGAAGCCACGCTTTGATAGAATCAAGCGTTCAATCTCCATGCAGTCAGTCTCAGAGAAATTAGATTTGGATGATTGAAAGGACCTTGTATTAGAAGGTCCTGTCTTAGAGGCAGAGTCCATGGTGGAAAGGATGACATGTCCACTAGGTCTGCATACCAGGTCCTGCGTGGCCACGCAGGCGCTATTAGAATCACCAATGCTCTCTCCTGTTTGATTTTGGCAATCAGTCGAGGGAGCAGAGGAAATGGTGGAAACACCTAAGCCAGGATGAAGAACCAAGACGCTGCTAGAGCATCTATCAGCGTCGCTTCTGGGTCCCTGGACCTGGATCCGTAACAAGGAAGCTTGGCGTTCTGGCGAGACGCCATGAGATCCAACTCTGGTTTGCCCCAACGATGAATCAACTGAGCAAACACCTCCGGATGGAGTTCCCACTCCCCTGGGTGAAAAGTCTGACGACTTAGAAAATCCGCCTCCCAGTTCTCCACGCCTGGGATATGGATTGCTGACAGGTGGCAAGAGTGAGTCTCTGCCCAGCGAATTATTTTTGAGACTTCTAACATCGCTAGGGAACTCCTGGTTCCCCCTTGATGGTTGATGTAAGCCACAGTCGTGATATTGTCCGACTGAAATCTGATGAACCTCAGTGTTGCTAACTGAGGCCAAGCCAGAAGAGCATTGAATATTGCTCTTAACTCCAGAATATTTATCGGAAGGAGTTTCTCCTCCTGAGTCCACGATCCCTGTGCCTTCAGGGAGTTCCAGACTGCACCCCAACCTAGAAGGCTGGCATCTGTTGTTACAATTGTCCAATCTGGCCTGCGAAAGGTCATACCCTCGGACAGGTGGACCCGAGACAACCACCAGAGAAGAGAATCTCTGGTCTCTTGATCCAGATTTAGCAGAGGGGACAAATCTGTGTAATCCCCATTCCACTGACTTAGCATGCATAATTGCAGCGGTCTGAGATGTAGGCGCGCAAATGGCACTATGTCCATTGCCGCTACCATTAAGCCGATCACCTCCATACACTGAGCCACCGAAGGGCGCGGAATGGAATGAAGAATACGGCAAGCATTTAGAAGCTTTGATAACCTGGACTCCGTCAGGTAAATTTTCATCTCTACAGAATCTATAAGAGTCCCTAAGAAGGAGACTCTTGTGAGTGGGGATAGAGAACTCTTTTCCTCGTTCACTTTCCACCCGTGCGATCTCAGAAATGCCAGAACTATCTCTGTATGAGACTTGGCAATTTGAAAGCTTGACGCCTGTATCAGGATGTCGTCTAGATACGGAGCCACCGCTATGCCTCGCGGTCTTAGAACCGCCAGAAGTGAGCCCAGAACCTTCGTAAAGATTCTCGGGGCTGTAGCCAACCCGAAGGGAAGAGCTACAAATTGGTAATGCCTGTCTAGAAAGGCAAACCTTAGGAACCGATGATGATCTTTGTGAATCGGTATGTGAAGGTAGGCATCCTTTAAGTCCACTGTGGTCATGTACTGACCCTCTTGGATCATGGGTAGGATGGTCCGAATAGTTTCCATTTTGAAATATGGAACTCTGAGGAATTTGTTTAAGATCTTTAGATCCAAAATTGGTCTGAAGGTTCCCTCTTTTTTGGGAACCACAAACAGATTTGAATAAAAACCCTGTCCTTGTTCCGTCCGCGGAACTGGATGGATCACTCCCATTACTAGTAGGTCTTGCACACAGCGTAGGAATGCCTCTTTCTTTATCTGATTTGCAGATAACCTTGAAAGATGAAATCTCCATTGTGGAGGGGAAGCTTTGAAGTCCAGAAGATATCCCTGAGATATGATCTCCAACGCCCATGGATAATGAACATCTCTTGACCACGCCTGGGCGAAGAAAAAAACTCTGCCCCCTACTAGATCCGTTGCCGGATAGGGGGCCGTTCCTTCATGCTGTCTTAGAGGCAGCAGCAGGCTTTCTGGCCTGCTTGCCTTTGTTCCAGGACTGGTTAGGTTTCCAGGCCTGCTTAGAGTGAGCAAAAGTTCCCTCTTGTCTTGAAGCAGAGGAAGTTGATGCTGCAGCTGCCTTGGAATTTCGAAAGGCACGAAAATTAGACTGTTTGGCCTTTGATTTGGCCCTGTCCTGAGGAAGGGTATGACCCTTACCTCCAGTAATGTCAGCAATAATTTCTTTCAAGCCAGGCCCGAATAAGGTCTGCCCCTTGAAAGGAATGTTGAGTAATTTAGACTTTGAAGTCACATCAGCTGACCAGGATTTGAGCCATAGCGCCCTACGCGCCTGGATGGCGAATCCGGAATTCTTAGCCGTTAGTTTAGTCAAATGAACAATGGCATCAGAAACAAATGAGTTAGCTAGCTTAAGAGTTCTAAGCTTGTCAACAATTTCAGTCAATGGAGCTGTATGGATGGCCTCTTCCAGGGCCTGAAACCAGAATGCCGCCACAGCAGTGACAGGCGCAATGCATGCAAGGGGCTGTAAAATAAAACCTTGTTGAATAAACATTTTCTTAAGGTAACCCTCCAATTTTTTATCCATTGGATCTGAAAAAGCACAACTGTCCTCAACCGGGATAGTGGTACGCTTTGCTAAAGTAGAAACTGCTCCCTCCACCTTAGGGACAGTCTGCCATAAGTCCTGTGTAGTGGCATCTATTTGAAACATTTTTCTAAATATAGGAGGTGGGGAAAAGGGCACACCGGGCCTATCCCACTCCTTACTAATAATTTCTGTAAGCCTTTTAGGTATTGGAAAAACATCAGTACTCATCGGCACTGCATAGTATTTATCTAGCCTACACAATTTCTCTGGCACTGCAATTGTGTCACAGTCATTCAGAGCAGCTAATACCTCCCCAAGCAATACACGGAGGTTCTCAAGCTTAAATTTAAAATTAGAAATCTCTGAATCAGGTCTCCCCGAATCAGAGACGTCACCCACAGACTGAAGCTCTCCATCCTCAGGTTCTGCATATTGTGACACAGTATCAGACATGGCTCTTACAGCATCTACGCGCTCTGTATCTCATCTAACCCCAGAGCTATCGCGCTTGCCTCTCAATTCAGGCAATCTGGATAATACCTCTGACAGGGTATTATTCATGATTGCAGCCATGTCCTGCAAAGTAATCGCTATCGGCGTCCCTAATGTACTTGGCGCCATATTAGCGTGCGTCCCTTGAGCGGGAGGCGAAGGGTCCGACACGTGGGGAGAGTTAGTCGGCATAACTTCCCCCTCGACAGACCCCTCTGGTGACAATTCTTTTATAGATAAAGACTGATCTTTACTGTTTAAGGTGAAATCAATACATTTAGTACATATTCTCCTATGGGGCTCCACCATAGCTTTTAAACATAATGAACAAGTATCCTCTGTTTCAGACATGTTTGTACAGACTAGCAATGAGACTAGCAAGCTTGGAAAACACTTTAAAGCAAGTTAACAAGCAATATAAAAAACGTTACTGTGCCTTTAAGAGAAACAAATTTTGACAAAATTTGAAATAACAGTGAAAAAAAGGCAGTTACACTAACAAAATTTTTACAGTGTATGTAACAAGTCAGCAAAGCATTGCACCCATTTGCAAATGGATGATTAACCCCTTAATAACAAAAACAGAATAATAAATGACAAAAAATGTTTTTTAAACACAGTCACAACAACTGCCACAGTCTACTGTGATTGTTACCCTCCTCAAACACGACTTTGAAGCCTTTTGAGCCCTTCAGAGATGTCCTGTATCATACAGAGGGAAGCTGAATGTCTCTGTCAGTATTTTTAGCTGCACAGAAAAACACTAAAATAGGCCCTTCCCACTCATATTGCAACAGTGGAAAGCTTCAGGAAACTGTCTCTAGGCAGAAATCAAACCAGACATGTGGAAAAAAACTAGGCCCCAATAAGTTTTGTCACCAAACATATATAAAAACGATTAACATGCCAGCAAACGTTTTATATTACATTTTTATAAGAGTATGCATCTCTATTAATAAGCCTGATACCAGTAGCTATCACTGCATTTAAGGCTTTACTTACATTAATCCGGTATAAGCAGCATTTTCTAGCAAATTCCATCCCTAGAAAAATATTAACTGCACATACCTTATTGCAGGAAAACCTGCACGCCATTCCCTCTCTGAAGTTACCTCACTCCTCAGAATATGTGAGATCAGCCATGGATCTTAGTTACTTCTGCTAAGATCATAGAAAATGCAGGCAGATTCTTCTTCTAAATACTGCCTGAGATAAACAGCACACTCCGGTACCATTTAAAAATAACAAACTTTTGATTGAAGAAATAAACTAAGTATAAAACACCACACTCCTCTCACGACCTCCATCTTGGTTGAGGCTTGCAAGAGAATGACTGGATATGGCAGTTAGGGGAGGAGCTATATAGCAGCTCTGCTGTGGGTGATCCTCTTGCAACTTCCTGTTGGGAAGGAGAATATCCCATAAGTAATGGATGATCCGTGGACTGGATACACTTAACAAGAGAAAAGGACTTTTTGAAAGCGGCGGTAGTTACGTGTGCGGTACAGATATAACTGCAAGACTCGTAATAGCAGCGGTAGTGAAAAAGCAGCATTATGAAGCTTTTTCACTCATAACGCAAAACTCGTAATCTAGCCGAGAGTTTTTTTTATTTTTGGTATTTTTTTTTTTATTTATCTTTTTTTAAATAGTCATGTTAGGTTAATTTATAGTTATAGTGTAACTTTAATTTATAGTTTGGAGGTGTTTATGGGTTAATAGTTTAATTAAGTTTGTTGTGATGTGGGGGGTCGGTGGTTTAGGGATTAATACATTTATTTTAGTACAAGTGATGTGGGGGCCCGGCGGTTTTGGGGTTAATAGGTTTATTTAGAGTTGGCGATGCGGGGGAGGCGGATTAGGGGTTAAGGGTTAATACTTTTATTTAGTGTTGGCGATGCGGGGGCGACGGTTTAGGGGTTAATACTTTAATTTAGGTAGCTGTGATGTGGGTGGGCGGCGGATTGGGGTTAATACGTTTATTATAGTATTTGTAACGCAGGGGATGGCGGTTTAGGGGTTAATATGTAGTTTATGGGTGTCAGTGTACTTTGAAACATATTTATTATGAGTTTTGTGAAACATTTTTGTTTTGCAAGATCCATAACTACTGGTCTTTGATTGCGGAATAGATTTTTATGGTATAAGCTATAACGCTAGCGGAATAGCCTAACCGCAAAGCCTGTAATATGGTGAGCTGAATATTCCACACTCAAAGGCCATTTTTTAGTGCAGAATGGATCATTGCGGTATAGGTTAAAACGCTAGTGGTATAGCCATACTGCCGTGACTTGTACTATGGGTTAGCTGAATATTCCGCTCGTGAAGGCCAATTTTTCAGCGGTATAGCCGTACCACACAACTTGTAATCTAGGTGCATGTTTGCTCAGAGAGATGGCGGAGATGTACTGCTGACCCTCTGAGAAGGTGTGGTGCTTAAATACTGGTGCATGGGCACTCATAGGATATGTGTGTATGCCGCTTAAAAATAGTAACTTATACTATAAGCATTTTTGCTAATGGAAGTTTATTGCAAACATGCTCCCATTTTAAATTGAAATTCACCTATGCACGTTTCAGTTTTGACCTTTCCATCCCTTTAAATTTCAAAATCCAAATTATTCCAAATCTTTTCCGGCCCCAAGCTGTTTGGATAAAAACAGAATTTATGCTTACCTGATAAATTACTTTCTCCAACGGTGTGTCCGGTCCACGGCGTCATCCATAACTTGTGGGGAATATTCTCTTCCCCAACAGGAAATGGCAAAGAGCACAGCAAAAGCTGTCCATATAGTCCCTCCTAGGCTCCGCCCACCCCAGTCATTCGACCGACGGACAGGAGAAAAAACAGGAGAAACCATAAGGTGCCGTGGTGACTGTAGTTAAAGAAAGAAAATCATCAAACCTGATTAAAAAACCAGGGCGGGCCGTGGACCGGACACACCGTTGGAGAAAGTAATTTATCAGGTAAGCATAAATTCTGTTTTCTCCAACATTGGTGTGTCCGGTCCACGGCGTCATCCATAACTTGTGGGAACCAATACCAAAGCTTTAGGACACGGATGAAGGGAGGGAGCCAATCAGGTTACCTAAACAGAAGGCACCACGGCTTGCAAAACCTTTCTCCCAAAAATAGCCTCCGAGGAAGCAAAAGTATCAAATTTGTAGAATTTAGCAAAAGTGTGCAGGGAAGACCAAGTCGCTGCCTTACATATCTGATCAACAGAAGCCTCGTTCTTGAAGGCCCATGTGGAAGCCACAGCCCTATTAGAGTGAGCTGTGATGCGTTCAGGAGGCTGCCATTCGGCAGTCTCGTAAGCCAATCGGATGATGCTTTTCAGCCAAAAGGAAAGAGAGGTAGCAGTAGCTTTTTGACCTCTCCTCTTGCCAGAATAAACGACATTTGTCTCAAATCCTTTGTTGCTTCTAAATAGAACTTTAAAGCACGAACTACATCTAAATTGTTTAACAAACGTTCCTTCTTTGAAACTGGATTCGGACACAAAGAAGGCACAACTATTTCCTGGTTAATATTCTTGTTGGAAACAACCTTTGGAAGGAAACCAGGTTTAGTACGCAAAACAACCTTATCTGAATGGAACACCAGATAGGGCGGATTACACTGCAAAGCAGATAACTCAGAAACTCTTCTAGCAGAAGAAATAGCAACCAAAAACAGAACTTTCCAAGATAACATCTTGATATCTATGGAATGTAGAGGTTCAAATGGAACCCCTTGAAGAACTGAAAGAACTAAATTCAGACTCCAGGGAGGAGTCAAAGGTCTGTAAACAGGCTTGATCCTGACCAAAGCCTGAACAAAAGCTTGAACATCAGGCACAGCTGCCAGTCGTTTGTGTAATAAGACAGATAAAGCAGAAATCTGTCCCTTTAGAGAACTCGCTGATAATCCCTTATCCAAACCTTCTTGAAGAAAGGAAAGGATACTAGGAATTTTGATCTTACTCCATGAGAATCCTTTGGATTCACACCAACAGATATATCTTTTTCATATTTTATGGTAAATTTTTCTAGTTACAGGTTTTCTGGCTTGTACCAGAGTATCTATTACAGAATCCGAAAACCCACGCTTAGATAAAATCAAGCGTTCAATTTCCAAGCCGTTAGCTGGAGGGAAACTAGATTTGGATGTTCGAATGGACCTTGTACTAGAAGATCCTGTCTCAAAGGTAGCTTCCATGGTGGAGCCGATGACATATTCACCAGGTCTGCATACCAAGTCCTGCGTGGCCACACAGGAGCTATCAAGATCACTGAGGCCCTCTCCTGCTTGATCCTGGCTACCAGCCTGGGAATGAGAGGAAACGGTGGAAACACATAAGCTAGGTTGAAGGTGCAAGGCGCTACTAATGCATCCACTAGAGTCGCCTTGGGATCCCTGGATCTGGACCCGTAGCAGGGAACCTTGAAGTTCTGACGAGACGCCATTAGATCCATGTCTGGAATGCCCCATAATTGAGTCAACTGGGCAAATATCTCCGGGTGGAGTTCCCACTCCCCCGGATGGAATGTCTGACGACTCAGATAATCCGCCTCCCAGTTTTCCACTCCTGGGATGTGGATCGCAGATAGGTGGCAGGAGTGATCCTCCGCCCATTTTATGATTTTGGTCACTTCTCTCATCGCCAGGGAACTCCTTGTTCCCCCCTGATGGTTGATGTAAGCAACAGTCGTCATGTTGTCTGATTAGAATCTTATGAATCTGGCCTTTGCTAGTTGAGGCCAAGCCCTGAGAGTATTGAATATCGCTCTCAGTTCCAGAATGTTTATCGGGAGAAGAGACTCTTCCCGAGACCATAGCCCCTGAGCTTTCAGGGAGTCCCAGACCGCGCCCCAGCCCACTAGACTGGCGTTGGTCGTGACGATGACCCACTCTGGTCTGCGGAAACTCATTCCCTGGGACAGGTGGTCCTGGATTAGCCACCAACGGAGTGAGTCTCTGGTCTGCTGATCTACTTGAATCACTGGAGACAAGTCTGTATAGTCCCCATTCCACTGTTTCAGCATGCACAGTTGTAATGGTCTTAGATGAATTCGCGCAAAAGGAACTATGTCCATTGCTGCAACCATCAACCCTACTACTTCCATGCACTGAGCTATGGAAGGTCGTGGAACAGAGTGAAGAACTTGACAAGCGTTTAGAAGTTTTGACTTTCTGACATCTGTCAGGAAAATCTTCATTTCTAAAGAATCTATTATTGTCCCCAAGAAAGGAACTCTTGTCGACGGAGACAGGGAACTTTTTTCTATGTTCACTTTCCATCCGTGAGATCTGAGAAAGGCCAGAACGATGTCTGTGTGAGCCTTTGCCTTTGAAAGAGACGACGCTTGTATCAGAATGTCGTCCAAGTAAGGTGCCACTGCAATGCCCCTTGGTCTTAGAACCGCTAGAAGGGACCCGAGTACCTTTGTGAAAATCCTTGGAGCAGTGGCTAGCCCGAATGGGAGAGCCACAAACTGGTAATGTTTGTCCAGAAAGGCGAACCTTAGGAACTGATGATGATCTTTGTGGATAGGAATATGTAGATACGCATCCTTTAGATCCACGGTAGTCATAAATTGACCCTCCTGGATTGTAGGTAAAATCGTTCGAATAGTTTCCATTTTGAACGATGGCACTCTGAGAAACTTGTTTAGGATCTTTAAATCCAGAATTGGTCTGAAAGTTCCCTCTTTTTTTGGAACTACAAACAGATTTGAGTAAAACCCCATTCCTTGTTCCACGGTTGGAACTGGGTGTATCACTCCCATTTTTAACAGGTCTTCTACACAATGTAAGAATGCCTGTCTCTTTATTTGGTTTGAAGATAAGTGAGACATGTGGAACCTTCCCCTTGGGGGTAGTTCCTTGAATTCTAGAAGATAACCCTGAGAAACTATTTCTAGTGCCCAGGGATCCTGAACATCTCTTGCCCAAGCCTGAGCGAAGAGAGAGAGTCTGCCCCCTACTAGATCCAGTCCCGGATCGGGGGCTACTCCTTCATGCTGTTTTGGTAGCAGCAGCAGGCTTCTTGGCCTGCTTACCCTTGTTCCAGCCTTGCATCGGTTTACAAGCTGTTTTGGTTTGTGAAGCATTACCCTCTTGTCTAGAGGCTGCAGAGTTGGAGGCCGGTCCGTTCCTGAAATTGCGAAAGGAACGAAAATTAGACTTATTCTTGGCCTTGAAAGGCCTATCTTGTGGGAGGGCGTGGCCCTTACCCCCAGTGATGTCTGAGATAATCTCTTTCAATTCTGGCCCAAAAAGGGTTTTACCCTTGGAAGGGATATTAAGCAATTTTGTCTTGGAAGATACATCCGCTGACCAAGACTTTAGCCAGAGCGCTCTGCGCGCCACAATTGCAAACCCTGAATTTTTCGCCGCTAATCTAGCTAACTGCAAAGCGGCATCTAAAATAAAGGAATTAGCTAACTTACGTGCGTGAATTCTGTCCATAACCTCCTCATACGGAGTCTCTCTACTGAGCGACTTTTCTAGTTCCTCGAACCAGAACCACGCTGCTGTAGTGACAGGAATAATGCACAAAATAGGTTGCAGGAGGTAACCTTGCTGTACAAAAATCTTTTTAAGCAAACCCTCCAATTTTTTATCCATAGGATCTTTGAAAGCACAATTATCCTCAATAGGAATAGTAGTGCGCTTGGCTAGTGTAGAAACTGCCCCCTCGACCTTAGGGACTGTCTGCCATAAGTCCTTTCTGGGGTCGACCATAGGAAATAATTTCTTAAATATAGGAGGGGGGACAAAAGGTATGCCGGGCTTCTCCCACTCCTTATTCACTATGTCCGCCACCCACTTGGGTATAGGAAAAGCGTCGGGGTGCACCGGAACCTCTAGGAACTTGTCCATCTTGCACAATTTTTCTGGAATGACCAGGTTGTCACAATCATCCAGAGTAGATAGTACCTCCTTAAGCAGTGCGCGGAGATGCTCTAATTTAAATTTAAATGTCACAACATCAGGTTCTGCCTGCTGAGAAATTCTACCTGAATCAGAAATTTCCCCATCTGACAAAACCTCCCTCATGGCCACTTCAGATTGGTGTGAGGATATGACAGAGCAATTATCATCAGCGCCCTCCTGCTCTACAGTGTTTAAAACAGAGCAATCGCGCTTTCTCTGAAATGCAGGCATTTTGGATAAAATATTTGCTATGGAGTTATCCATTACTGCCGTCAATTGTTGCATAGTAACAAGCATTGGCGCGCTAGAAGTACTAGGGGTCTCCTGCGTGGGCAAAACTGGTATAGATATAAGTATATAAAGAGCAGCGCCAGGTATTATTCCCCAAAGCTCCCTCACAGGTAATTTTCCCTATAATTACCGAAAATTAATACACAATAACAAAGATCAATAGTAGTTTGGGAGCGCTAAAAGCTAAATGAGAAAAGTCTGGAAACTGATATAAAATTTATCACAAATATTTTTATTAAAATGATATAAAACATGTAACTTTTAGAATAGATTGTGGGACGTCTCCCTTTGTAGTTTAAGAACAAGTAAAATTAATTGCATAAAAAGAACACTTTTGTATATTTCTCTAAAAGATTCCACCTAGGTTTTTCATTTTCACCCTAAATCAATTATCTTTAATTTCCACCTTAATTCTGATACTGAGTGGCCGTAAGAAATTTCTCAGATATTATATCGTTTCCCACTTTTGTATTGTTACTTTGTATCAGATGGAAACAATTTACATTTCATAGTCCAATAAATTGTTATTTCAGTTTGTTAACTTTTTGTAGCAATGTCTTTTGATGTATAATATATAAACAGAGTTGTCTGTACTCAGTAAAAATTGATATTTTTTGCTAGGGCTTACCGGCTCTTCTGACACGTCTGTGTCTGATGGTATCTCGGTCTCTCTTACCGTTTTTTTCTTTTGTGTCTCTCCTCCCTGTATAATGTAGGTATCTCCGATGTCGAGAATAGAAACCTAGACCACGCTCCTGCGTGTATGGGTTTCCTTCTCTACCGGTTTGAAGCGAATTTGGCCTCTATGTTCAGGATCTCGTTTTTCCCCAGGCGGATTCTTGATACAGGTGTTCGTCGTGCACGTCTCAGCGTGTAGATGTAATCTTGGACTTGTGATACAAACGGCCGTTTGTTTTTTAAACTTTCTTTTCCTCTACTTCCTTCGATAGGGGATAGGTAAAGTTGTTAGTCCAATAATTAGAAGGCAGATAATAGCAGGTAACGTCTACGCGTTTCGCCAGCAGGCTTTGTCAAGACGGATAGTGTTTGTTCTGAGCCCGGCAGTTTAAAAAGCCCTCTTTTCTTTTTGATTGGTTGGTTGTTCCTTTAATTTGATAGGTGTGATTTTTAAGGTGGATTTAAATAAGGTGGAATCTTTCCGGATCTGTATCTCTTACATCTGATAATTCCTATGCGTCTTTGGATAGGTGTGATTTTTAAGGTGGATTTCTTTAATATAAATAAGGTGGAGTCTTTCCAGGTCTTTATCGTTTACTTCTGATAATTCTTATGCTTCACTAGATGTCTAATAGTGATAGTTTTTATGTTATAATATATATATATACTATATTTACACTTGATTGTAGTGACATTCTTTATGATGGATTCTTATCACGTTTAGCTTTTTTTAAAAATAATTTTTGCAATAAAATTCAGCAGACAGATTAATTCAAAATATAGTATTAAAGAGATTTTGGAACTTATAATTTCTTAGTCTTAATGTAAGGTTTAGCCTTTACTTAGGCAGAACTAATTGTCTTCTTGCTTTTAGAATTGTATGATATATAGCTTTCTGATGTATGGTAAATGCCTAGTATTTTTCTGGACTTTTATTTCTGAATTTTAAATTTCCCCTTTATTTATAGTGTATATTTTGGCTGTTTGATTATCTGATTGTACACTATTCTAGGTGAGGATCAGGTTTTTCTTATAGATTGTATTATATATATTTTCATTGACTTTTAAGACAGAAGGAAAGGGGACAAGTCTAATTCTGAATTTAATCCTGCTGGATAAAGGGTTTGCATATTATAAATTAGTTCTGCTTCTGTTCTTAGGAGTTTTTCTTCAAAATTGCCTCCTCTCCATTCTGGTTTTAGTTTTTTTATGCCCCAGAAGGTGAAGTCTTTTAAATTGTTTTTATGTATTTCTCTAAAGTGGGTATATAAATGTGTGTCTAGATTCCCTCTGTCTATACATGATAAATGTTCACGTATGCGTTCCCTTAGAGTCCTGGTGGTCTCTCCTATGTATTGTAATTGGCATGTGCATTGTATAATGTAGATCACACCCTTATCCTGACATCTTATGGTTTCTTTTATATGATGAACTAAACCATTTGTATTTGACTTAATTTTCTTACATTTGTTGCTAAATTTACAAGATCTGCAGCCGAAACAAGGGTAGAAACCAGCTAGTTTATTTCCTAATAGATCTTTTTCTAGTGTGGAATTTGTTTTAATTTGTTTAAACTCACTGGGAGCTAGTATTTTCTTGAAATTTTTTGCTTTTTTAAAGATGATTTTCGGATTCTCTGTCATTTTTTCACCTATGAGGGGATCTGTTTGGACTAGGTGCCAGTGTTTTTTGATTATTTTTTGTAAAATATGATGGTCACAATTGTAATCAGTAATTAGTGCAACATTAAATTTATCTTCTTGCTCATCTTTATTGTCCAAATTGTTAGAGTTTTTATTTTTATATGTAAGTAGAGTGTTTCTATCTTTTTGATCTACCTGTTCTTTTGCCCTTTTTATTGTTTCTATATTATACCCTCTGTCCATGAATTTCTTTTCGAGTATCTCGGTTTGTTCTAAATAATCTGAAGTTTTTTTTTTTTTATATATTCAATTTTTATTAAATTTTCACATCAACAGAGTGTAAAACAAACAAATCCAAAAGAAAAATAATAAAGAAAGAAAACAGCGTAACTACAGTATTTCTTTAAGGACAGCTGTGGCACTTATACGCCCGTGACCTGAAGTTACAAAGGCCTTCAGCAGGTCAAAATGCAGTCCATGTGCAATTGTCTCTTTTCATCTGAGCTTAAGTCTTAGGCTGTTCCACTTAATGAAAGTTTCTAGAAATGCATACAGTATAGGGAGCCTGTGTTTCTAAGATATAGGACTGTGCTTATTGACAGATGACCTTTTATAACATTGCAAATTGTATACGCCTCAACTGTGCGCAATAAAATAAGATATGAACAGTTTTTATCAAAAAAAACACAGGAAAATAAGGAAATATAACAACAGTAAATAAAAATTAAATAAATAAATAAATAATAATAAGTGAACCCAGTGTGCCCTGACCGAAAGCTAAATTCCATTTATATCCATAATTGTGTCTAAAAAAAAAAAGGGGGTTATTCTCAGTTGTGCCCATGTTGGAAAGACTCCCATAAGAAGAGCATATCTTCAAAGAAGTCCAAATTACCCACTTGCAAGTAATGAAACCTTTCCAACATCAAATCTTTGCTAACTAATCTCTTCCAATCATTAATATCAGGGGTTTTGGAGGACTTCCAGTATCTGGGGATCATCTGTTTTGCTGTATTTATCATAATTTGGAATAACTGCCTACGTATTTTACATGTTATTTGAGGTATGTGTTGAAGCAGAGTGACCTCCACACTTGGGTTTAGTTGTGTGTGTAGGACCTGGTTGATATTGTTGAAAATTTCTACCCAGAAGGTCTTAATGGGTATGCAGTCCCACCAAATATGTTTCATATGCCCCACTTGCTCACAACCTCTCCAACAGGTGCCTGAGTTTGTTTTATATATGTGTTTGAGTCTTGCCGGTGTTAAATACCACCTCATACATATTTTTATATTGGTTTCTTTCGCCCCTGAAGAATGTGCAGACCGCGTTAGCCTTTTAAATCTATCAAGCCAGTCTTTATGTGAAGTGTTTGTGTCCAGCTCTCTATCCCACCCCGTTGTGTATGAAGGTAGCTTTGGAAATCTATTCTCCAAAACTAATCTGTATAGTGATGAGACTGATCTGAGGGATTTTGACTCCTTTATGCACGCTAGCTCAAACTGTGTTGGGGGTCGTAAGAAGTCAGCTTTGCACCTATGTGATATAATAAAGTGTCTAGCTTGGTGGTAATTAAACCAAGAGGCAAAGAAAGGAACCGACATTGGATCTATTTGCTGTTTTGTTTTTAGCTTGCCATTGTTTAAAAGTGAGTGTATCTGTACGTAAGAAGAAGGCGAGGTGTCTAAGTTCTTTTCATTTTGAAGGCCTGGGGGGAATTCAGGATTTATTAGTAAATTTGTGAGTGGGGAGCATTTTGTGGATATTTTTGGGAACATTTTAAGGACTAGTAACCAATCCCTCCATGTTTCATTAGTGATACAGGATTTTGAGATATTAGGGTTTTTTAAAGCTGTAAGATTCCAGCATTTATTGCCCATATAGTGCGTGTCAGCTAAGTGGGTTTCTATCTGTACCCATCCTTTATGCTGTGCGCCCTCCGGCTTGCACCAATCAATGACTCTTTGGAGGGAAATGGCCAGTTTATATGAGCTGAGATGTGGTACACCTAGGCCTCCCTGTGCTGGTAATTTGTAAATCGTACTTTTATTAATACGTGGCGGCCTACGTCGCCATATGTAGTCATTCATGATTTTTTGTAAAATATTAATCTCCGTGGAGATATGTTGGATGGGTACAGTTTGTAGGATATAGAGTGCTTTAGGTAACAATACCATTTTGGCGGCTTGTATTCTGCCTAGCCAGGAAATGTTTTTTAATAACCAGGAGGAGGTCAGAGAGTGAAACTCTGTGATCAGCTCTCCGTAATTATGTTTACGCGTGGAAGATTTATCGGGTGTTAAATAAGTGCCCAAGTATTTAAGATACCTGGGTTGTACTTTCAAAGGGCACAGCGCTGTGATTTCATCTAGTGTCTTCTTCGGAATCCCTATCGGTAAGAATTCGGACTTGGACATGTTGATCGAGAAGTTAGAAACCATGCCAAAGTGTTCTAGTTCTGTCATTGCATGAGTAATAGATGTGAGGGGATCAGTTAGTGTCATTAATAAGTCGTCGGCGTATATGGCTAATTTGTGATGATTGTCTCCTATGTGTATACCTGTGATGCGAGAGTTTGCTCTAAGTTTGATTGCCAGGGGTTCTAATGAAAGGATAAACAATAAAGGGGATAGGGGACAACCCTGTCTGGAGCCATTTCGTATCTCGAACGCTTCTGATAGCGTCCCATTCACTCTCACCTGAGCTGTTGGGTTAGTGTATAAGGCCATAATTTTGTGGATAAACTGTGCTGGGAAGTCGAATCGTCTCAATGTCTCCTGTAAAAAGGTCCAGTCCAGTCTGTCGAAAGCCTTTTCGGCGTCAGTAGAGAGGAACAGTGCGGGGAGCTCAGTCTGAGAAACGTAGTCTATGAGATTGAGTACTTTTACAGTGTTGTCCTTCGCCTCCCTTGTGGGCACGAAGCCCGCCTGGTCTTGGTGTATTAATTGTGGGAGAAACTTGTTAATTCGGGTCGCTAATATTTTGGCGTATAGCTTCAAGTCAGTATTGAGCAAAGAGATAGGTCTGAAATTGGCCGGCTTGTCTGGGTCCTTACCCGCTTTTTCCAGGACTGATATATTAGCTTGTAACATGGTGTCTGGGAAGGCTGAAATGTCTGTTATGTAATTAAACAAAGAAGTTAGATAGGGGGCCAAATACTTAGAGAATGTCTTGTAGTAGAGGCTAGAGAATCCGTCAGGACCTGGTGTTTTTTTTTGTTTTAGGGTGTTAATAGCTTCTAATACCTCTTTAATGTTGAAAGGTTGACTTAAAGCATCTTTTTGTTCTGCACTAAGTTTCGGGATTTGAACTTGATCTAAGTATTGTTGACATTTATGGCGATGAGTGTGGTCTGACCTGTCTGGGAATAAATTGTATAATCTGTGGTAGTATTTTTTAAATTCTTCAGCTATTTTGTGAGTGTCCTCAACATGTTTACCTGTGTCAGTTTTAATCGAGTGGACATATGTTTGTTGTTGTCTTTTTTTTAAAGCCCGAGCCAACCACTTTCCAGGTTTATTCCCTTCCCTATAAAATGTTTGTTGGAAGGATAATAGCTGCTTTTGTGCGTTTATCTGAAGTAGCTTATTTAATTGATCTCTTTTAGAGGTCAACTCTTCTAAAACTAGAACGTTATCCGGAGATTGTTTATGTAGGTAGTCAAGGTTAGATATGTCCTTGGCTAGTAAGGTGAGTTGTTCCCTCCTTTTCTTTGTTATAAGTGCCTTTGTTTTAATTAGTTCTCCTCTAATTGTGCTTTTATGAGCTTCCCAAATGGTCGGGATTTGAACATCTGGTGTATTATTCAAAATGAAATAAGATTTTATATGTTTGGCCAGCTTTTTTACCTGATTTTTCCCCACTAGTAAAGACTCATCTAGTCTCCATTGAAAGGATTTCAAGGGAGCCGAGGGCCACGCCAGCCTGCAAGAAACTAATGAGTGATCGGACCAAGTAGTGTGTGAGATATCCGCAGCTTTAATGTATGACAGGGCCAGATGGTCTACCAGGACATAGTCCAGTCTTGAATAACATTTATTTGGACTCGAAAAGAAAGTAAAATCTCTTTTCTGAGGGTTTAAGTATCTCCAGGTGTCGTGTACACCTAACAATTTGAGATTTTGCCAAATACTATGCATGTTAGAAGTTTTTTGTCGAGTGTCTGGGTTAGAACAGTCAATCTTGGGGTTAAGGGGGACGTTGAGGTCTCCTGCAATAATCAGAGAACCTTTAGCATGCGTAACTATAGAATTGGTGATCGTGTTAATAAATTTGCTCTGAAATTTATTGGGGGCATACACATTAGCTAATGTAACTGGTTTGCCAAATAGGAGCCCTGTGATGCATAAAAATCTCCCTTCTCTATCACATTCTACATGAGTTTTAGTGAATGATATGTTTTTGTGTATTAATATACTGACCCCATTTGTTTTTTTAGCGGCGTTTGTGCTGTGGTAGTGCTGTGGATAGCTAGAGGAGAAGTATTTGGGGATATGTTTAGATTTGAAATGTGTCTCCTGAAGCATGAGGATGTGCCCCCCCCTTCTCTGCAGATCAATTATTGCCATCCTACGTTTATTTGGACAGTTTAAACCTTTCGTGTTTTGGGTGATAATGACCAGTTCTTGTTGTTGTTGACCCTCCCTATTCGTCATGGTTTTCTATGTGCAGTGATGGGTAATGTAGTGGTAGCAACTTACCAAGTTCTCCTGATAACAGATCCGGGCACACTGGGCTAAACAATACAATAAAATTGACAACAATAAAATTAAGTACATGAACATAAGACAAAACAAAAAACCACATTCTTCTTCCAAAAAGTGGAAGAGTTACAAAAAACATCTAAACTACTAGGGAGATTATCTCCCAACTGGCTGAGCACATTGAGTTTACAATTTAAGAACAAAACATTGCAATCAGTAAGGCATGAACAGGATAGTCATAACAAGTATTGATACTGAAGGGTTGGTGGCCCTGAACTACAGTCCAACTGTTAACCAGTGAAAGTCCTTCAGGAGTCAGACCTAGGGGGAAAGGAGAGAAAAAAAAAAGAAACAACAATGCAGAGAAATCGTTGCAACAAAGGAGAAAAAGGATACAGACAGCTTCAGTGCGCTCATCCCTTTTCAGACTCCGGATTTTGACTGCCTATAGTCATTCTGCGAGACCTCTTCTTTTGTACTTGCTGCCAGATTTTCCTCTGAGGCAGCTGGACCATGCTAGACTCTTTGTTTTGCTGATCCTGTGTTCCCAGGGATTCTTCCAGCACTGGTGTAGGGATGTCTAGCTCTTTGCTGATTTTGTGGATGTCCCCTGGAGTAGTGCAGACCAATCTCCTCCCCTGCCATATGATTATTAGATGGAAGGGGAAACCCCATCTATAAGGAATGTTCATTTTCCTGAGCAACAAGGTAAGAGGTTTGAGCTCTTTGCGTTTGGTTAGAGTTCTTTGCGAAAGATCTGCAAACATCTGAATATTTGCGTTTTCGTACGTGATAGGTTGCTTTTCTCGGGATGATTTCATGATCTCCTCCTTGACCTGAAAATTGGTAATCCGTACTATCACATCCCTGGGAGGCTGTGAGTCCGGGGGCTTGGGACGAAGTGCTCTATGCGCCCTGTCAATATCTATCATCTGAGGTGACTCTGTTTGCATAAGGAAATTAAAGAGATCTTGTAGGTACTGCTCCAGGCCAGATGCAGGTATAGATTCAGGTATCCCTCTGATTCTAATATTGTGCCTCCTGCTCCTATTTTCTGCGTCATCTATTTTTTCCTCTAAGTCATGAATTACATCATTTTGCTTATATATGAGCTTATGCAGATCTAACAGTGCTGTCGCATGAGTGTCTTGTGTGTCTTCCACTACCTCCACTCTATGACCAATATCTGACAGTTCCTTTTTAAGGTCATTTATTTCATCTTTAATGCATTGCTTTACCTGCAGAATCAGGGTAGAGAAATCTTTTTTCGAGGGTAGTGACTCAAATAAGGCTTTGGGTACTGTGACAGCATCTGCCATTGTTTCAGATTCAGACTCAGAAGAGGAGTATGCATTTACAGAGTCCTGTTCTTCTAAAGGATTGAGTGTGACAGACTTGGTTTCTGCTGTTTTGAAAAAATCGTTTACAGAGGGTGTGGGGTGGCTTTTTTGCTTAGGTACTGTCCCTTTTCTGCCAATTTTTTTAGGAGACATGATGATATTTCCCACAAGCTAGAAGCCAGTGCTACGTGGTTAGAAAGTCTGTATATCCTTTATTTTGAATTCCCCAGAGCACGAAGGTTATGAAAGTTATGCACTCTTCTAATGCATATGTCAAGAAACAAAAAAAAAACTGCTGAATTATGTTTGCTGGACTGGTTGAATGTGGTGTGACTGCATAAGCACCCAGATTTTTATATGATATAACGTGTATCACCCAAGGCCTACCTCTAGATTAATTCCTTCTGTCTCCCATGCTGGCTTAGCAAAAAGTATGTTGCACGATGTCTTCCCCCTTTCATGCCTATCCTGCTCTTTTTCTTGCGATGTTTGCCTTTATAGCATCTTTGCTCAAGTCTTGCAATGATGGGATGTTTGTCCCCTTAGTTATGTTTTCATGATAGTGGAGTGGTGTGGTAGGGTGTTGGTAACTGCGTGTTTGCTTGCAGCCATTAAGCCTCTGCAGTTATAAAGATGGCGCGCTCCGCGCCCGGAGCTTTTGCGATTCTTACCAGACTCCTAGGTATAATTGGAAAAACGGCCTGTTGTCTGCCCCTTTCACCTTTAGCTTACCTCCGCTTCAGGTCAGGGTAGTTCTTCTGGAGTCCAGAGTGTGGTGTTCGCAAAATCGAGCGTGGATCAAGGCCTAGGCGTAGCGTAATATTATCGCCCCAATTGCGATCACGATCCGTCCATCAGCTTCATATTAAGCTATCTGAGCAATAGTTAGCCCAGTCCACTTTGCTGGGTAACTTTATCCCACCTCGATTAGGCTTTTTAATGCCACTCAGCCAGATAAGGCTCAGGAGCTCACTTAAGCCGCGGCCATCTCCTAGGCTGGCTAGCTCCGCCAAATAATCTGAAGTTTTTGTACAATTTCGTTTTATTCGCAGGTATTGTCCTTTAGGGATATTTTCCTTCCATTTATTTAAATAGCAGCTTTTAAAGTGTATTAGGTTATTTGCGTCTACTTTTTTGAAGTGTGTTTTTGTTGTTATTTCTTTTTCAACAATTTCAATATCCAGGTCTAGGAATGTAATTTTTTCTTTACTTATGTTATGTGTGAAGTTTATTCCTATGTCATTATTATTCATGTCTGTGATGAATTTATCTAGCTCTATTGATGACCCTTTCCATACAAAGATGATGTCATCAATGTACCTCTTATAGAGCACGAGATTTGCACCGAGCTCATGTTTGGGAATGAATTCTTCTTCCCATTTTCCCAAAAATAAATTTGCAAAGCTCGGTGCAAATCTCGTGCCCATGGCGTTTCCTTTTGTTTGTAGATAGAATCTTTTGTTAAAGGAAAAATCATTCTGATTCAAAATAAAATCAATACCTTGAAGTATAAAGTCTCTTTGTTTTTGATTTAATGTATTGTCCCTAACCATATACATTTCTGCTGCTTTTGTGCCTAGTTGATGTTGTATGCTCGTATATAAAGAAGAAACATCGCACGTGCTAATCAAATAATTGTCTTTCCATTCTAAGTTATTGAGATTTTGTAGTATATCAGTAGTATCTTTAAGGTAGGAGGGTAGAATTTTTACATATTTTTGCAGAAAGTTGTCAATGTATTGTGATAAGTTTGCAGTTATAGACCCTATTCTAGATATTATAGGCCTACCAGGTGGATTGGTAAGATTTTTGTGCAGTTTTGGCAGGTAGTAGAACACAGGTATTTTTGGGTATTTCGGACATAGAAAATCAAATTCCTTTTTATGAATTATATTTTGACTTTGAGCATCTTTCAGTATGTTTGTTAGTTTGTTTAAGAATTTTTTTGTTGGATCCATTTTAATTTCTTTGTAAGTGTCTATGTCTCCTAGGAGTCTGTTAGCCTCATTTATATAACTTATTGTATCTAAAAGGACAATACCTCCTCCCTTATCAGCAGCCTTAATTGTCAGTTCTTTATCTTTTTGTAGGTTTTTTATTATTATGTTTTCTTTTCTGGACAGATTTCTTAATTTATGTTTATTTTGTTTTAATTTAGCAATGTCATTTTGTACTAGTTTTTCAAAGAGCTCGAGGTTTCTTCCTTTTTCATTAGTTGGGTAGAATTTTGATTTTAATTTTAAATTTGTGTGTTTTATTTCTGGGGTTGTTGTATCTGTATTCATGATTGTTCTATTAGAGGTTATTTGTCTTTCTATTGGGTTTTTTGCAAAGAATCTTTTTAGTGTTAGCTTTCGTACAAATTGGCTTATGTGAATATGTGTATTGAATTTATTCATTTTAGCCGTAGGGGCAAAACTTAGACCAAGTTGTAGCACTTTTTCTTGCTCTTTTGTTAATATTTTGCTACTTAGATTAAAAATCCCTATAGGTGGGTTTATTTTGTTTTCTTGACATTCTTTTGTGGTTGTTGTTCTCCCTCCTCTTGTTCCTCTCTGTTTCTTTTTCTTAAAGGTGGTGCTTTTAGTGCCAATTGATTTTGTGGTGTTTCTGTTTTTTTTGGGGGTATCCCTAAAAAATGTTCCTCATTAATTGGGGTGATTTGATCTATTTTTAGATTTTCAAATTTATTATGTGTTTCTAATTTCCAATTGTGATCAGTGTTTTCTCTTTGTGTTTTCTCAGATGTGTGATTTCTAAAACTTCCCTTGTGGTTTTCCTTGTGAAAGTTTTCCCTTGAGTGATTGACATTTCTATAAGAATAGTTATAATCATTTCTATAATAGTTGTGAAATTTTTCCCCTTTTGGTGTGTGTTCCCATCTATATGTGTCTCTTTCTTTGGGTATAGGAAAAGCGTCGGGGTGCACCGGAACCTCTAGGAACTTGTCCATCTTGCACAAATTTTTCTGGAATGACCAGGTTGCCACAATCATCCAGAGTAGATAGTACCTCCTTAAGCAGTGCGCGGAGATGCTCTAATTTAAATTTAAATGTCACAACATCAGGTTCTGCCTGCTGAGAAATTCTACCTGAATCAGAAATTTCCCCATCTGACAAAACCTCCCTCATGGCCACTTCAGATTGGTGTGAGGGTATGACAGAGCAATTATCATCAGCGCCCTCCTGCTCTACAGTGTTTAAAACAGAGCAATCGCGCTTTCTCTGAAATGCAGGCATTTTGGATAAAATATTTGCTATGGAGTTATCCATTACTGCCGTCAATTGTTGCATAGTAACAAGCATTGGCGCGCTAGAAGTACTAGGGGTCTCCTGCGTGGGCAAAACTGGTATAGACACAGAAGGAGATAATGTAGAACTATGTCTACTCCCTTCATCTGATTAATCATCTTGGGCAACTTTACTATCTGTTGCAGTACTGTCCTTACTTTGTTTGGACGCTATGGCACAATTATCACACAATTTTGAAGGGGGAGACACATTGGCTTCCATACATACAGAACATAGTTTATCTGAAGGCACAGACATGTTAAACAGGCTTAAACTTGTCAATAAAGTACAAAAACCGTTTTAAAACAAAACCATTACTGTCTCTTTAAATTTTAAACAGGCACACTTTATTACTGAATATGTGAAAAACTATGAAGGAATTGTTCAAATTTAACCAAATTTTCACCACAGTGTCTTAAAGCATTCAAAGCATTGCACCCCAAATTTCAGATCTTTAACCCTTAAAATGAGGAAACCGGAGCCGTTTATAGTTTTAACCCCTCTACAGTCCCAGCTACAGCCTTTGCTGCGACTTTACCAAACCCAGGGGGGAATACGATACCAAATGAAGCCTTCTAGGAACCTTTTCAACTACTTTCAGACCCACACACATGCAACTGCATGTCCTGCTCTCAAAAGTAACTGCGCAGTAATGGCGCGAAAATGAGGCTCTGCCTACTACAGGGAAGGCCCTTCCTGATTGGGAAGGTGTCTAAACCAGTGCCTGACGTAAAAAAAAACGTTCCCCAAAGGTTATAAAGTGTGAATTTCAACATCAAGCTGTATAAAATGCCCAAATAAAGCAATCGATCTAGCCCATAAAAGTGTCTACCAGTTTTATAGCCCATATTAAGCCCTTTATTCTGTTTGAGACTAAGAAAATGGCTTACCGGTCCCCATGAGGGGAAATGACAGCCTTCCAGCATTACACAGTCTTGTTAGAAATATGTAATCAAAGATAGTTTGTGAAACAATCACTAGAGGGCGCTGTTAGAAAAAGTGCATAATTTAAACACCTAAAACTTCAAGTACCTATTACAAAAATTAATAATATACAAACACCATGTGGTGTGATGTATATCCCTGTGGGGATAATATATGGTTATTTACTCCTATTCAACAGTGATTTGTTTGAACCTTCCTACTTATTACATGTATGTAAACAAGTGAAGTATCCCTAAAAATATTAATTTATAAAGCAGCACCTCTCAACACAAATATCATAAGCGCAAATGTGTATCAAACTAAGAAAAAACATAATTTATGCTTACCTGATAAATTTATTTCTCTTTTAGTGTGTTCAGTCCACGGATCATCCATTACTTATGGGATATATTCTCCTTCCCAACAGGAAGTTGCAAGAGGATCACCCAAGCAGAGCTGCTATATAGCTCCTCCCCTCACATGTCATATCCAGTCATTCGACCGAAACAAGACGAGAAAGGAGAAACTATAGGGAGCAGTGGTGACTGGAGTTATAATTTAAAATTTAGAACCTGCCTCAAAAAGACAGGGCGGGCCGTGGACTGAACACACTACAAGAGAAATAAATTTATCAGGTAAGCATAAATTATGTTTTCTCTTGTTAAGTGTGTTCAGTCCACGGATCATCCATTACTTATGGGATACCAATACCAAAGCTAAAGTACACGGATGATGGGAGGGACAAGGCAGGAACATTAAACAGAAGGAACCACTGCCTGTAGAACCTTTCTCCCAAAAACAGCCTCCGAAGAAGCAAAAGTGTCAAATTTGTAAAATTTGGAAAAAGTATGAAGTGAAGACCAAGTTGCAGCCTTGCAAATCTGTTCAACAGAGGCCTCATTCTTAAAGGCCCAGGTGGAAGCCACAGCTCTAGTGGAATGAGCTGTAATTCTTTCAGGAGGCTGCTGTCCAGCAGTCTCATAGGCTAAGCGTATTATGCTACGAAGCCAAAAAGAGAGAGAGGTAGCCGAAGCCTTTTGACCTCTCCTCTGTCCAGAGTAAACGACAAACAGAGAAGAAGTTTGTTGAAAATCTTTAGTTGCCTGTAAGTAGAACTTCAGGGCACGGACCACGTCTAGATTATGCAAAAGACGTTCCTTCTTTGAAGAAGGATTAGGACATAACGATGGAACAACAATCTCTTGATTGATATTCCTGTTAGAAACAACCTTAGGTAAAAACCCAGGTTTAGTACGCAGGACTACCTTGTCTGAATGAAAGATCAGATAAGGAGAATCACAATGTAAGGCAGATAACTCAGAGACTCTTCGAGCCGAGGAAATAGCCATCAAAAACAGAACTTTCCAAGATAAAAGCTTAATATCAATGGAATGAAGGGGTTCAAACGGAACACCCTGAAGAACTTTAAGAACCAAGTTTAAGCTCCACGGAGGAGCAACAGTTTTAAACACAGGCTTAATCCTAGCCAAAGCCTGACAAAAAGCCTGGACGTCTGGATTCTCTGCCAGACGCTTGTGTAAAAGAATAGACAGAGCAGAAATCTTTCCCTTTAGCGAACTAGCGGATAAGCCCTTTTCTAAACCCTCTTGTAGAAAAGACAATATCCTAGGAATCCTAACCTTACTCCATGAGTAACTCTTGGATTCACACCAATATAAATATTTACGCCATATCTTGTGGTAAATCTTTCTGGTAACAGGTTTCCGAGCCTGTATTAATGTATCAATAACCGAATCCGAAAACCCATGCTTTGATAGAATCAAGCGTTCAATTTCCAAGCAGTCAGCCTCAGAGAAATTAGGTTTGGATGGTTGAAAGGACCCTGGTTAGAAGGTCCTGCCTCAGGGGTAGAGACCATGGTGGACAGGACGACATGTCCACTAGGTCTGCATACCAGGTCCTGCGTGGCCACGCAGGCGCTATCAGAATCACCGATGCTCTCTCCTGTTTGATCCTGGCAATCAGTCGAGGTAGCAACGGAAAAGGTGGAAACACATAAGCTATGTTGAAAACCCAAGGGGCTGCTAGTGCATCTACCAGCACCGCACCCGGGTCCCTGAACCTGGATCCGTAACAAGGAAGCTTGGCGTTCTGGCGAGATGCCATGAGATCCAGATCCGGTTTGCCCCAACGACGAATCAGTTGAGCAAATACCTCCGGGTGAAGTTCCCACTCCCCCGGATGAAAGGTCTGTCGACTTAGAAAATCCGCCTCCCAGTTCTCCACGCCTGGGATGTAGATCGCTGACAGGTGGCAAGAGTGAGACTCTGCCCAGCGAATTATCTTCGAGACTTCCAACATCGCTAGGGAACTCCTGGTTCCCCCTTGATGATTGATGTAAGCCACAGTCGTGATGTTGTCCGACTGAAATCTGATGAACCTCAGTGTTGCTAACTGAGGCCAAGTTAGAAGCGCATTGAATATTGCTCTTAATTCTAGAATGTTTATCGGCAGGAGTCTCTCCTCCTGAGTCCACGATCCCTGAGCCTTCAGGGAGTTCCAGACTGCTCCCCAGCCTAGTAGGCTGGCATCTGTTGTTACAATCATCCAATCTGGTCTGCGAAAAGTCATTCCTTTGGACAGATGAACCTGTGACAACCACCAGAGAAGAGAATCTCTGGTCTCCTGGTCCAGATTTAGCAAAGGGGACAGATCTGAGTAATCCCCGTTCCATTGACTTAGCATGCATAGTTGCAGCGGTCTGAGATGTAGGCGCGCAAATGGCACTATGTCCATTGCCGCGACCATTAAGCCGATTACTTCCATGCACTGAGCTACTGATGGGCTTGGAATGGAGTGAAGGACACGGCAAGCATTGAGAATCTTTGATAACCTGGACTCCGTCAGGTAAATCTTCATCTCTACAGAATCTATAAGAGTCCCTAGAAAAGTGACCCTTGTGAGTGGTAACAGAGAACTCTTCTCCACGTTCACTTTCCACCCATGCGACCTCAGAAATGCTAGAACTATCTCTGTATGAGACTTTGCATTTTGAAAACTTGACGCTTGTATCAGAATGTCGTCTAGGTACGGAGCCACCGCTATGCCTCGTGGTCTTAGTACCGCCAGAAGTGAGCCCAGAACCTTTGTAAAAATTCTCGGGGCCGTAGCTAACCCGAAGGGAAGAGCTACAAACTGGTAATGCCTGTCTAGAAAGGCAAACCTTAGGTACCGATAAAGATCTTTGTGAATCGGTATGTGAAGGTAGGCATCCTTTAAGTCCACAGTGGTCATATATTGACCCTCTTGGATCATGGGTAGGATGGTCCGAATGGTTTCCATCTTGAACGACGGAACCCTTAGGAATTTGTTTAAGATCTTTAAGTCTAAGATTGGTCTGAAAGTTCCCTCTTTCTTGGGAACCACAAACAGATTTGAATAAAACCCTTGCCCCTGTTCCGTTCGCGGAACTGGGTGGATCACTCCCATCACTAAGAGGTTTTGTACACATTGTAGAAATGCTTCTTTCTTTACTAGGTTTGTTGATAACCTTGACAGATGAAACCTCCCTTGTGGAGGAGAAGTTTTGAAATCCAGAAGGTATCCCTGAGATATAATCTCCAACGTCCAGGGATCCTGTACATCTCTTGCCCAAGCCTGGGCGAAGAGAGAAAGTCTGCCCCCCACTAGATCCGTCTCCGGAAAGGGGGCCCTGTCTTCATGCTGTCTTAGGGGCGGAAGTAGGCTTTCTGGCCTGCTTGCCCTTGTTCCATGACTGGTTGCCTTTCCAACCCTGTCTGTAACGAGCAGTAGTTCCTTCCTGTTTTGGAGCGGAGGAAGTTGATGCTGCTCCTGCCTTGAAATTACGAAAGGCACGAAAATTAGACTGTTTGGCCTTTGATTTGGCCCTGTCCTGAGGAAGGGTGTGGCCCTTACCTCCAGTAATGTCAGCAATAATTTCCTTCAAGCCGGGCCCGAATAAGGTCTGCCCTTTGAAAGGAATGTTTAGTAGTTTAGACTTAGAAGTTACATCTGCTGACCAGGATTTAAGCCATAGCGCTCTGCGCGCCTGTATGGCGAATCCGGAATTCTTAGCCGTAAGTTTGGTTAAATGCACTACGGCATCCGAAACAAACGCATTAGCCAGCTTAAGGGTTCTAATCTTGCTCAAAGATTCATCCAATGGTGCTGTGCGAATCGCCTCTTCCAGAGACTCAAACCAGAATGCCGCTGCAGCAGTGACAGGCGCAATGCATGCAAGAGGCTGTAATATAAAACCTTGTTGAACAAACATTTTCTTAAGGTAACCCTCTAATTTTTTATCCATTGGATCTGAGAAAGCACAGCTATCCTCCACCGGGATAGTGGTACGCTTGGCTAAAGTAGAAACTGCTCCCAACACCTTAGGGACCGTCTGCCATAAGTCTCGTGTGGTGGCGTCTATAGGGAACATTTTTCTAAATATCGGAGGAGGGGAAAAAGGCACACCGGGTCTATCCCACTCCTTGCTAATAATCTCTGTAAGCCTCTTTGGTATAGGAAAAACGTCAGTACACACCGGTACCGCATAGTATTTATCCAGCCTACATAATTTCTCTGGGATTGCCACTGTGTCACAATCATTCAGAGCCGCTAACACCTCCCCTAGCAACACGCGGAGGTTCTCAAGCTTAAATTTAAAATTTGAAATTTCTGAATCCGGTCTCCCCGAATCAGAACCGTCACCCACAGAATGAAGCTCTCCGTCCTCATGTTCTGCAAATTGTGACGCAGTATCAGACATGGCTCTCGTGTCATCGGCGCGCTCTGTCCTTAACCCAGAGCTGTCGCGCTTGCCTCTTAACTCGAGCATATTGTATAATACTTCTTTCATAACATTAGCCATATCATGTAAAGTGATTTGTAAGGGCCTTGATGTACTTGGCGCCTCAATCTTACGCACCTCCCGAGCGGGAGACGAAGGTACTGACACGTGAGGAGAGTTAGACGGCATAACTTCCCCCTCGTTGTCTGGTGATAATTTCTTTATCGGTACAGATTGACTTTTATTCAAAGTAATATCAATACAATTGGTACACATATTTCTATTGGGCTCCACATCGGCTTTTAAACATAATGAACAAGCAGATTCCTCTGTATCAGACATGTTTAAACAGACTAGCAATGAAGCTAGCAAGCTTGGAAATTACTTCAATAAGTTTACAAGCAATATAAAAAATGCTGCAGCGCTTTTTAAAAAAAACACAATTGAATAACAAAGAACTAGTTCAGTTATAGTCAACAATTCTTTAAATGTATTAATTAGCAGAGGATTACACCCATTAGCAAAAGGATGATTAACCCCTCAGTACCCAAAACGGATATCAAATTAAGATTTAACGCTTTTATCACAGTCAAACACACTGTCACAGGTCTGCTGTGACTGATTACCTCCCTCAAAAACGAATTTTGAAGATCCCTGAACTCTCTGGAGACGTCCTGGATCAAAGAGGAAGAAGCAGGAAGACTGTGCTAGAATTTTAACTGCGCAACAAGGCGCTAAAAAAGGTCCCTCCCACTCCTATTACAACAGTGGGAGACCTGATATAATGGTTTCTATGCAGAAATATACGTTAGCTGTGTGGAAAAAAATCATGCCCAAAAAGATTTATCACCAAAGTACCTCACAAAACGATTAACATGCCAGTAAACGTTTTAAAAAACAACATTTCAGATGCTGTGTAAAGTTATTACTAATTTTAGGTGAGAAGTAGAATCAGCGCTTATTTCTACCAGCCAAGTACAAAAATGGTCCCTCTCACAGAGACCAAAAGAAGTTAGAATATAGGGAGAGATAGTACTGGCGCTAAACAAAATAGGTATCGTTTAAACAAATTGTTACAAAAGCAAGGTGCTCATTACCATACGGCCGTGAAGTTACAAGAAGTGTGCTGGTGTATAGCTGCTGCGAGGAGAACGCTGCCTGTGAGAGAGCAAGCTGGTTGGCTCAGATAACCAGATCGCATCCACAAGCACACTGGTGTGCTCAGCCAAAGTGTGAGTACCCTGGATTAGAGTGTGCTGCATGTGTGGGGTCTTTTGAGCTGTTGATACACACAATGGTCGTCCCTTTCTATTTGTAATTTATACAGATCATTTGATTCACATCGGAGGAGAGGATCATTTTCGCAGCCATCTGGAAACCGAATCCACCTGTTGGAATTTGTTGTGGACTCCTGGTGATCCATTAGACTATCTGTGATAAATATGAACTATTTCACTATGCAATATTAATGAGGTGTCACTTTCCATTATTATTATCATTATTATATCTTATATAATAATTTGATTGCACTTAGTTTGTAGTATTTATCTATATTAAGTTATATATTTTTTTTTATTTCACGGTGTCATTAGACATACTAGCGCCCTCTTGTGTGTTTCTACACATTTGTTTTTTCTTGTTAGAAATATGGCTAGTCATACCTTAAGCAGAAAAGTCTGCCAACTGTTTCCCCCAACTGAAGTTATCTCATCTCAACAGTCCGATGTGGAAACAGCAAACGATTTTAGTTACTGCTGCTAAAATCATATTCCTCTCACAAACAGAACTCTTCGTCTTTTTCTGTTTCACAGTAAATAGTACATACCAGCACTATTTTAAAATAACAAACTCTTGATAGTAGAATAAAAAACTACAACTAAACACCACATACTCTTCACCATCTCCGTGGAGATGCTGCTCGTTCAGCGGCAAAGAGAATGACTGGGGTGGGCGGAGCCTAGGAGGGACTATATGGACAGCTTTTGCTGTGCTCTTTGCCATTTCCTGTTGGGGAAGAGAATATTCCCCACAAGTTATGGATGACGCCGTGGACCGGACACACCAATGTTGGAGAAAGGTTTTCTACCTGTAATATGTATTATTCTATTTAAAATGTACTTCTATTGAACTTCCAATGAGTAAGATTAAAGAGTACTAGTAGATAAAATACAAAGTCATGTTCATTAATTAATAAACAGAGAGAACAGCATTTAGCTAAGTGGTACTACAATACATTAATTAGCATATATTATTAATCATGTAAATACATATGAATTAAGCATTTGTTGCGGATAATGCAAAATCAGATTCTTTTTCATTTAACTGAACACAGTAAGTTACATAACATATTTAAATGTGCTTTGGTAAACACTTTCTCCAATGTGAAATTGTTGCAACAGATTTAGCATCATATGTTTGCAATGTTCCCATAACAAGCAGCAAAAACAACTCTCTAAAGTAGGTGGATAATAAGTGCCAAATAACCTTATATTACATTTGTTAAAGTTAATTAACCAGACAGCATGGGTAAATGGTCAAAATGAGAATTTCAAATACCCATACCTACAGTATATGGAATTGTACAGCCCTGGTGACTTCTACGCCACAATGCCAGATTAAGAGTGGCGTACGAACTGTTGCACGTTAGGGATATCAGCTTATCATGCCTGTTTGGGCACATCAGAAGTAGCGCGCATATTAAAAGTTGAAAGTAAACGTGTTCACCCGAGCACAATTGAATTTATAAGGATAGAGCAACCTCAGAGCTCTGGTTAACTGTTACTCTCAAATAAAAAGTTGCACAAAACACATCAAAAATACATTTAAAAACATAAATTATGCTTACCTGATAGTCCCACAATATGGCCATATTCTGCTCAGCCAGTCACCACTTACAAGGTGTCCCAAGATAGACTGGTCCTAACACTATAAAGTATATACTATATAGTATATACTATAATGTTTTTGTTAGGTGTGCATAACCAAACCCCCTTGTTGTATTTCTTACATTTAAGGGAGACTGACCAAATCCCTTTGGTTAAAGCACACCACCCTGCTCAGGTGTGTTCCAAATAATGTAATTGAGTTATATATATAAAGCCAGGGAGTCTTATTCTGTACAGTCTTGATTTGAGGCATAGTACTGCAGTGTTGAAATTCTATTTTGGTATATTAGAATTTAATAATTCAGCGCAGTAAGGATAAACTATAGTGTTAGGGCCAGTCTATCTTGGGACACCTTGTAAGTGGTGACTGGCTGAGCAGACTATGGCCATATTGTGTGACTAAGATCTGAATTTTATTTAAAAGTAAAACGTTTTTTGCAGGCAATTTTTTTCTACATTTATAATATGTGGTCTCATTTGGTTGGATATGCGCCAATACTGTTGTTTGTCTTATGCTTACCTGATAATTTCATTTACATCTGTATGAGGAGAGTCCACTCCTTCATTCATTACTTGTGGGAATTAAGAACCTGGCCACCAGGAGGAGGCAAAGACACTGCAGCCAAAGGCTTAAATACCTCCCCCACTCCCCTCATCCCCCAGTCATTCTGCCAAGTGAACAAGGAATAGTAGGAGAAATATCAGGGTATAAATGGTGCCAGAAGAATCAAATTAAATTTAGGTCCGCCCACCTGGAGAAACAGGCGGGAGCAGTGGACTCTCCTCCCACAGATGGAAATGAAATTATCAGGCAAACATAATTTATGTTTTCCATCTTTATGGGAGGAGAGTCCACTGCTTCAATCATTACTTGTGGGGACAAATACCCAAGCTTTAGAGGACACTGAATGAAAAAAAACGGGAGGGTAAAAGTAGGCGGACCCTAAACTGAGGGCACCACAGCCTGCAGAACCTTTCTCCCAAAAGCTGCTTCCGCCGAAGCAAATACATCAAATTTGTAAAATTTTGCAAAAGTATGTAAAGAAGACCATGTTGCCACCTTACAAATCTACTCCATAGAAGCCTTGTTCTTAAAGGCCCAAGAAGAGGCCACAGCCCTGGTTGAGTGAGCCGTAATCCTCTGAGGAGGCTTATGTCCCGCTGTCTCATAGGTCAGACGGATAATGCTCCTTAACCAAAAAAACAGTGAAGTGGAAGTGGCCCTATGCCCCCTGCGCTTCCCTCAATACACAACAAATAAAGATGAAGTCTGTCTGAATTCCTTTGTGGCCTGAAGATAAAACTTCAAGGCCCGAACCAAATCCAAATTATGAAGCAACCTTTCCTTTGATGAAGAAGGGTTAGGACACAAGGAAGGAACTACTATTTCCTGATTGATGTTACGATTCAACACTACCTTGGGAAGAAAACTCAATTCAGTGCGAATGACTTTCCAGGAAAGAAGTTTAATGTCAAGCGCATGGATAGGCTCAAACGGAGCCCTCTGCAAAATCTTAGGAACCAAATTTAAGCTCCAATGAGGAGCAGAATTTCTAAAGACAGGTCTGATCCTAGACAGAGGACTGAATATCAGGAAGCTCTGCTAGCTTCTTGTGTAACAGTACAGATAAAGACGGAATCTGACCCTTTAAGGAACTGGCAGCAAGACCCTTATCCAGTCCATCCTGGAGAAAGGCCAGAATCCTGGATATCCCAACCTTATGCCAGGGATATCCACATTCCTCATACCAGGACATGTAGGTCCTCCACACCTTATGATAGATGTGCCGAGTGACCAGCTTCCTGGCCTGAATGAGAGTATCAATCAATCTCTCCAAAAATCCTCTCTTGGCTAAGACTAGGCGTTTAATCTCCACGCAGTCAGCTTCAGAGAATCGAGATTTTGGTGTAGAAATAGACCCTGAACCAGTATATCTCTGCGACAGGGTAACCTCCATGGAGGAGACGATGACCACCAGATCTGCAAACCAAGTCCTCCGCGGCCACGACAGAGCAAGCAAAATTTCTCCTGCTTGATGCGGGCCACTACATAAAGTAGAAGTGTCAACAGTGGAAAAATGTAAAAAAGTGGGTTGAAATGTAAAAAAGTGGGTTGAACTCCCAGGGCACTGCTAAGGCATCTATCAGCTCTGCCTGGGGATTCCTGGACCGCGACTCGTATCTGGGTAGCTTGAAGTTGATTCTGGACACCATGAGGTATATCTCTGGCGGCCCCCATCTGTTGCAGATCTCTGCAAACACCTCGGGATAGAGAGACCATTCCCCTGGATGAAACGATTGTCTGCTGAGAAAATCCGCTTCCCAGACTATGGATCTCTGAGAGCGAACAATTGTGGAACTCTGCCCATTCCAGAATTCAAGATACTTCCTCATGGCTAGAGAGCTTCTCGTTCCCCCCTGATGGTTTATGTAAGCCACCCAGGTAACGTTGTCCGACTGGAACCTGATGAATCGGGACAACCCCAGGGGGGCCAAGCCCTCAGAGCGTTGAATATCGCCCGGAGTTCCAGAATATTTATTGGTAGACCCGACTCCTCTCGAGTCCACCTGCCCTGTGCCTTTCTGGCACCCCAAACAGCTCCCTATCCTGATAGACTTGCATCTGTGGTCACAATCTCCCAGGATGGTCTCAGAAAGGATGTCCCCTGGGACAGATGTCCCGGACGGATTCACCAAGAGAGGGATACCCTCGTTCGGATTTCCAGAGATATCTGTTGGGATGGATCTGAGTGATCGATGTTCCATTGTCTCAACATCACACAACTGAAGAGGCCTGAGATGGAACCTAACGTATGAAATGACATCTATGCTGGATACCTTAGTGTTAAGTAAAAAAAAAACTGATGCCGATTAAGTGGTGTCTCAGTTGTTTAGTAAGGGATCTGGGAGGGGGAGGTATGTAGATTGTTCAGGGGGGGGCCTGCTACACTACAGAAAGCACATTTTTAATATAAAAAAGTAAAATAAAACAATTTTTGGGGGCAAATTGGGTACTGGCAGACAGTGTTAAGTAAAAAAAAAACTGATGCCGATTAAGTGGTGTCTCAGTTGTTTAGTAAGGGATCTGGGAGGGGGAGGTATGTAGATTGTTCAGGGGGGGCCTGCTACACTACAGAAAGCACATTTTTAATATAAAAAAGTAAAATAAAACAATTTTTGGGGGCAAATTGGGTACTGGCAGACAGCTGCCAGTACCCAAGATGGCGGCAAATAGGTAGATGGGGATGGTTAGGGAAATGTATGGGGGGGATCAGGGAGGTTGTGGGGTAAGGGGGATCCATCACTGCACACTGTATAAAAAAAAATTAAAAAAAATTCTAAATGCTTTTTATTTCAGTACTGGCAGACTTTCTGCCAGTACTTAAGATGGCGATGGCAATTGTGAGGTGGGGGAGGGAAGAGAGCTGTTTGAGGGGGGTCATGGGGGATCAGGGGGTGGGATGTGTCAGGTGGGAGGCTGATCTCTACACGAAAGCTAAAAATTAACCCTACAAGCTACCTAATTAACCCCTTAACTGCTGGGCATATTACAAGTGTGGTGCGCAGCAGCATTTAACGGCCTTATTATTACCAAAAAGCAAAGCCAAAGCCATATATGTCTGCTATTTCTGAAGAAAGGGGATCCTAGAGAAGCATTTACAACCATTTGTGCCATAATTGCACAAGCTGTTTGTAAATAATTTCAGTGAGAAACCTAAAATTGTGAAAAATTTAACAGTTTTTTTTATTTGATTGTATTTGGCGGTGAAATGGTGGCATGAAATATACCAAAATGGGCCTAGATCAATACTTGGGGTTGTCTACTACACTAAACTGAAGCTAAAATTAAACCTAAAAGCTCCCTACAAGCTCCCTAATTAACCCCTTCACTGCTGAGCATAATACACGTGTGGTGTGCAGCGGCATTTAGCGGCCTTCTAATTACCAAAAAGCAACGCCAAAGCCATATATCTGCTATGTCTGAACAAAGGGAATCCCAGAGAAGTATTTACAACCATTTATGCCATAATTGCATAAGTTGTTTGTAAATAAATTCAGAGAGAAACCTAAAGTTTGTGAAAAAAATTGTGAAAAAATCAACAATTTATTTTATTTGATCGCATTTGGTGGTGAAATGGTGGCATGAAATATACCAAAATTGGCCTAGATCAATACTTTGGGATGTCTTCTAAATAAAAATATATACATGTCAAGGGATATTCAGGGATTCCTGAATGATATCAGTGTTCCAATGTAACTAGCGCTAATTTTGAAAAAAACATAATTTATGCTTACCTGATAAATTCCTTTCTTCTGTTGTGTGATCAGTCCACGGGTCATCATTACTTCTGGGATATAACTCCTCCCCAACAGGAAATGCAAGAGGATTCACCCAGCAGAGCTGCATATAGCTCCTCCCCTCTACGTCACTCCCAGTCATTCGACCAAGGACCAACGAGAAAGGAGAAACCAAGGGTGAAGAGGTGACTGTAGTATAATTTAAAAAATATTTACCTGCCTTAAAAAACAGGGCGGGCCGTGGACTGATCACACAACAGAAGAAAGGAATTTATCAGGTAAGCATAAATTATGTTTTCTTCTGTTATGTGTGATCAGTCCACGGGTCATCATTACTTCTGGGATACCAATACCAAAGCAAAAGTACATGGATGACGGGAGGGCTAGGCAGGCTCATTATACAGAAGGAACCACTGCCTGAAGAACCTTTCTCCCAAAAATAGCCTCCGAAGAAGCAAAAGTGTCAAATTTGTAAAATTTTGAAAAAGTATGGAGCGAAGACCAAGTTGCAGCCTTGCAAATCTGTTCAACAGTGGCCTCATTCTTAAAGGCCCAAGTGGAAGCCACAGCTCTAGTAGAATGAGCTGTAATTCTTTCAGGAGGCTGCTGTCCAGCAGTCTCATAGGCTAAACGAATTATGCTACGAAGCCAGAAGGAAAGAGAGGTAGCCGAAGCCTTTTGACCTCTCCTCTGACCAGAGTATACGACAAACAGGGAAGACGTTTGTCGAAATTCCTTAGTTGCCTGCAAATAGAACTTGAGGGCACGAACTACATCCAGATTGTGCAGAAGACGTTCCTTCTTTGAAGAAGGATTCGGGCACAAAGAAGGAACAACGATCTCCTGATTGATGTTCCTGTTAGTGACTACCTTAGGTAAGAACCCAGGTTTTGTACGCAGAACTACCTTATCTGAATGAAAAATCAAATAAGGAGAATCACAATGTAGGGCTGATAACTCAGAGACTCTCCGAGCCGAAGAAATAGCCGTTAAAAATAGAACTTTCCAAGATAACAACTTTATATCAATGGAATGAAGGGGTTCAAACGGAACTCCTTGTAAAACGTTAAGAACCAGGTTTAAACTCCATGGCGGAGCAACAGTTTTAAACACAGGCTTGATCCTAGCTAAAGCTTGACAAAAAGCCTGGACGTCTGGAATTTCTGACAGACGCTTGTGCAACAAAATGGACAGAGCTGAGATCTGTCCCTTTAATGAACTAGCCGATAAACCCTTTTCTAAACCTTCTTGTAGAAAGGACAATATCCTAGGAATCCTAACCTTACTCCAAGAGTAACCTTTGGATTCGCACCAGGATAGGTATTTACGCCATATCTTATGGTAAATCCTTCTGGTAACAGGCTTCCTAGCCTGTATCAGGGTATCAATAACCGACTCAGAAAAACCACGTTTTGATAAAATCAAACGTTCAATTTCCAAGCAGTCAGCTTCAGAGAAGTTAGATTTTGATGTTTGAATGGACCCTGAATCAGAAGGTCCTGTTTTAGAGGTAGAGACCAAGGTGGACAGGATGACATGTCCACTAGATCTGCATACCAAGTCCTGCGTGGCCATGCAGGCGCTATTAGAATCACTGATGCTCTCTCCTGTTTGATTCTGACAATCAATCGAGGTATCTTCCTCTGAATCAGACATGTTCAACACACTAGCAAATAAACTTGCAACTTGGCTACAATTTTATTTAATAAAAACGTACTGTGCCTCAAAGAAACACTAAACGATTAATGACAGTTGAAATAATAAACTGAAAAACAGTTATAGCATCAATCCTTGTAAACAACACAACTTTAGCAAAGGTTTCCCATTAGCAAAGCAAAATTAATTAAATTACAGAGTAACGTTTTTTATCACAGTCAATATATAATTCTCACAGCTCTGCTGAGAGAATCTACCTCCCTCAAAAGAAGTTTTGAAGACCCCTGAGTTCTGTAGAGATGAACCGGATCATGCAGGAAATACAATGAGCAACTGACTGGAAATTTTGATGCGTAGCAAAGAGCGCCAAAAACGGCCCCTCCCCCTCACACACAGCAGTGAGGGAGAAACGAAACTGTCATAATTAGAATAAGCAACTGCCAAGTGGAAAAATAGCCCAAACATTTATTCACTCAGTACCTCACTAAATGTAAACGATTCTACATTCCAGCAAAAACGTTTAACATAATCAATACATATAAAAAAATTCTTATGTACTTTTTACAGAGTAATTCCAGTGAAGTACCATTCCCAGAATACTGAAGTGCAAAGTATACATACATGACATTATATCGGTATGGCAGGATTTTCTCATCAATTCCATTGTCAGAAAATAAAAACTGCCACATACCTCTATGCAGATTCATCTGCCCGCTGTCCCCTGATCTGAAGTTTTTACCTCTCCTCAGATGGCCGAGAACAGCAATATGATCTTAACTACTCCGGCTAAAATCATAGTAAAACTCTGGTAGATTCTTCTTCAAACTCTGCCAGAGAGGCAATAACACACTCCGGTGTCATTGTAAAATAACAAACTTTTGATTGAAGTCATAAAAACTAAGAATAATCACCATAGTCCTCTTACACATCCTATCTAGTCGTTGGGTGCAAGAGAATGACTGGGAGTGACGTAGAGGGGAGGAGCTATATGCAGCTCTGCTGGGTGAATCCTCTTGCATTTCCTGTTGGGAAAGAAAAGTGGTTTGGAAATAGCAAAGTGCTACTTGTATTTTTTGCCCTATAACTTGGAAAAAAAAGCAAAGAACATGCAGACATTGGGTATTTCTAAACTCGGGACAAAATTTAGAAACTATTTAGAATGGATGTTTTTTGGTGGTTGTAGATGTGTAACAGATTTTGGGGGTCAAAGTTAGAAAAAGTGTGTTTTTTTCCATTTTTTCCTCATATTTTATATTTATTTTTATAGTAAATTATAAGATATGATGAAAATAATGGTATCTTTAGAAAGTCCATTTAATGGCGAGAAAAACAGTATATAATATGTGTGGGTACAGTAAATGAGTAAGAGGGAAATTACAGCTAAACACAAACATTGCAGAAATTTAAAAATAGCCATTGTCATTAAGGGTAAGAAAATTGAAAAATGGTCCGGTAATTAAGGGGTTAAACTGGTTAATAAGACATAACCCCACTATTTCATGGTGTGAAGGGTCTGTGATCTTTGATTCAGCATTTTGTAAACATTCATGTTTTACCAAACACTCTTTATACCATTTATCTGTCAATGGCCTACCTGATTGTTACAAAGAATTTAGTGACGTTTTTGATAAGGTTGAGGCAGACACACTACCACCACACAGGTCGTATGATTGTCCTATTGATCTCATACCAGACAGTACCATACCTATAGGACATATATATCCGCTTTCAGAGCCAGAATTAGCTCATTTGAAAGACTATTTGGATGATAACTTGAAAAAAGGCTTCATTAGACCCTCCACATCCTCCGTTGGAGCATCTATGTTTTTTGTTAAGAATAAGGATGGTAGTCTCCGTCCAATCATTGACTATAGGCAACTTAACAAATGCACAAAGAAAAACAGATACCCCCTGCCTCTCATTCCTGAACTAATTGAACGGTTACGTGGTGCTGTTATTTATACAAAACTGGATCTTAGAGGTGCCTACAATTTGATTAGGATGAGAGCAGGGGATGAGTGGTTAACAGCCTTCCGTACACGTTACGGCCTTTATGAATACACTGTAATGCCGTTTGGTTTATGCAACGCACCGGCGACATTTCAGTGTTTCATAAATGATGTGTTTCATGATCTCTTGGATGTATGTATTGTCATCTATCTGGACGACATTCTTATATTCTCAGAGTCATACGAAAAACATGTGTCTCATGTGAAGCAGGTTTTACTACGATTAAGAATCCATCGTCTTTTCGCTAAGCTGGAAAAGTGTATATTCAATACAGATACAATTTCCTTTTTAGGATACAACATATCACCTTTAGGTATCTCCATGGAATCTAACAAGGTGGATGCTATAACCAATTGGCCTGCTCCCCGTAACAAGAAAGAAATCCAGAGATTTTTAGGGTTTGCGAACTTTTATCGCAAATTCATTAAAGGGTTTTCACATATTGTTCAACCCTTGACTTACTTAACACGTAAACATATAAAATTTGTTTGGAATCAGTCAGCAGAAGATTCTTTCATTAGTCTGAAACAGAAATTTATTACAGCTCCAATTCTACAATTCCCAGATCCCAGTTGTCAATACACCCTGGAGGTTGATGCTTCCGAATATGCTCTTGGGGCAATCCTTTCTCAAAGAAAGTCTCCTACGGAACCTCTTCACCCAATATCTTACTACTCCAGAGTAATGACCTCTGCAGAAATGAATTATGGTATTGGTGATAAGGAGCTTCTTGCTATCAAATCCGCCCTAGAGTTCTGGAGACATCTTCTGGAAGGAACACAACACCCTATTCTGATATACACTGACCATCGGAATCTTGAATTTCTGAGATCTAACAAAACCTTGACTTCACGTCAAGTCAGGTGGAGTCTTTTCTTTTCACGATTTGATTATATCATAACATATAGGCCCGGCTCCAAAAATCTCAAGGCAGACTCTCTTTCTCGAAAGGATCCGAAACCTTTGCATATAGAAACACCTGAATCTATCATACCCTCAGATAGAATAATCTGTTTGACTACCGGCTTCAAAACCACCTTAAAACAACATCTGTCTCAGGACTCATCTTTACAGCAACTTGGATTAAGCAAACATCAGGATGGTTTGTACTACCATGACAATCTACTGTATATACCTGAAGTTCTCAGGGAAGAGATTGTTGGTTATGCTCATGACTCACTATTAGCAGGTCATCCTGGAGTTCATAAAACATTGCATTTATTAAAGAGAGATTATTGGTGGCCCAAAATGATTGACACAGTCACTCGATATGTACAAAGTTGTCCCACATGTACCACCAAGAAACACCCACATAATCGCCCTTATGGTTACCTTCTTTCGCTTCCAATCCCAGACAGACCTTGGACAGATATCGCCATGGATTACATAGTGGACTTACCATCTTCATCAAATTTCAACACCATATTAGTGGTGGTTGATTTGTTTTCTAAAATGGCTCATTTCATCCCCCACAGGGGTCTTCCAACAGCTTCAGAAACTGCCTCTCTATTCTTAAACAACATAGTGAAACTTCATGGATTGCCCAAATCTGTCACTACGGATAGGGGGTCACAATTCACATCTAGGTTTTGGACCCAGCTATGTCGTACCCTCAACATCTGTAGAAGACTCAGCTCAGCCTATCATCCCCAGACGAATGGGCAAACGGAGAGAACTAATCAGTCACTTGAGCAGTATCTCCGCTGCTATTGTACTTTAGAACAAGATAATTGGCATTCACTGTTGGCCACTGCCGAATTTGCTCATAACAACTCACTACACTCCTCTATGAGAACCACACCATTTTTCGTCAACTATGGGTTTCATCCATCATATCATCCTACCTGTACGTCTGATTCTACACTACCAATGGTAAACGATGCAGTCAATTCAATTGCTAATGGTTTTGCTTCCTTAAAAACAGTTCTAGAAGAGGCACAAACCACCCAGAAGCATCATTATGACTTACGCAGATCTAAACCTCCGGATTATGCTGTTGGCGACAAGGTTTGGCTTAGTACAAAAAACCTACGTTTAAAGATTCCCAGTAAAAAATTAGGTGCTTTGTATTTGGGTCCATATGAGATTATTAAAGTAATCAATCCTAATGCTGTGACTCTTCAATTACCATCTACTCTGAAGATACATCCAACGTTCCATGTGTCCTTGTTAAAACCCTACTCCTTGGTCAGGGGTAACTTACAGAGTTCTTCTGTTGTTCCTCAAGTGAGTGATGATGTTGAATATGAAATTGATTCTATCTTGGACTCCAGATACCTTCATGATCAACTACAGTATTTGGTAAGATGGAAGGGTTATGCTCCTGAGGAGGATTCGTGGGAGCCGTCCTCTAACTTCTCTGCCCCCCAACTCCTCTCTTTGTACCACCGGAGAAATCCTGACCGTCCTGGTCCTTGATCCGCGGAGCGGCTCCTTGAGGGGGGAGTTCTGTCAGGGTTTTACCATTCTGTACCTTTAACTACTAATTACCATACTGCTATTTAAGGCTCCACCTAGTGTTGAACGTTGCTTGGTAATTTGTTCAGTCACTCACTGTTCCTGAACGCTACGCACCCAGCCATTCCCTCCTGTCTAAGTTGGGATTCCCTGCTACTGATACTAATTTCTGTTACTCAAGACTTGCGGTATTGCAGCACCTCATCTCTATTCCTGTCTCTCTCGCTGCTGCTTGCTTCCTGCTGACTCGCATGCTGGTCCGTTGGCGTGTGACGTCACTAGGTGAAACCGCAGCCGCCACACACTCTCACTGAATCTCTGCACACGCTGTCTGCATTACTTCTCCGGTAACTCCGCTTCTGCTCCACGCTGAGGATACTATTTGGGAAGTCGGTTTGTATATACTATCATCAGGATTACCGGTCTGTATTACCAATATACAAATAAGGATATCTTGCCTCTCATGTCATTTGTTGCTGCTTGCCTCAAGTAATCAAGTAATCAAGTTTACCTGCCATACTAAGCTATTAACCAGTTTATTTCATGCACTAACTGTTTCATCAACTTTTCCGCTTGTGATTCATTTCATTGACTTGCACAGTGACTTTTGCCATATCTATCATTATGCTTAAAAGTACTGCTCCTTTTTGCATTAACCTCTGATGAACTTTTTGTGCTTAAACTGACTTTAACCCAGCAACTACTCACAACTACAAATCTTGTATCTGGTTGTAAATAACCAATGAACCTACCTTGCACAACTCTAACTAAAGTGTGTGTGTGTGTGTGTGCAAGCTATGTAAATATTTTATGTGTGTGATGCGAGTCTGCAACTATTTTGGAAGTGAATAAGCTTCTCTCTAAACGCTGGAATTCGAGTTATCCTACATTACCATACTATATTGTTGTTTAGCTCATTCCATTTCCTTTTGTATACCATCTTCACACTGTATCCTACAGTAGTGACCCTCAGATCTATGAGCATAACAGGGTTCACACAAGTTAGATCTTAGTGAACCCGAGGTAAGGTGTGAGACTGAGTGGTCCTGCAAGAACAAGGGTACTAGTTCATACTTAACCATAACATGTATCTCCTCGAGGGGAGTCTCCACCTCGACCGTTGCACCAATAGGTAGCCGCTCCAGCCACCGCAGCGACTGCCGCTGCCGGTTGAAAAACAAACCCTGTGATTTGGAACATCTTCCTCAACATGGACTCCAATTTTTATCCATGGGCTCCTTGAACGAAGAGCTATCTTCGAGCGGGATAGTCGTCGCTCAGCTAGCGTGGAGATAGCACCATCCACCTTAGGAATGGCCCTCCACAGCTCCAGCTGCGAATCCGGAACTGGGAATAGCTTTTTAAAAGAAGTAGAGGGGGAAAAGGAGGAACCAAGTTTCTTCCATTCATTCTTAATAATATTAGCCATTTTAATGGGGACCGGGAAAGCCTGAGGCACCACCCTGTCCTTGTAAACCCTATCTAGTTTAGGGATCGAAGGTTCCTACGGCAGTTTCAGTTCAGAAACCTCCAACATAGCAAGCACCTCTTTCAGCAAAAAGCGCAAATGTTCCATCTCAAATTTAATATCTGGCTCCTCCGCAGATGGAGGTTTAGAAGTCACTGATTCCAACCCAGAAAAAATGTCCTCCGAAGAGTCAGAGTCGTCTTCATCAACGGATAACCTCCGTTTGTAACTGATCAGCGAAATCTGGCGGCCAAAGGGCCCCTCCCGCAGGAGGCTTAGTAGTGCCCTGGGGAGCTGCATGTGCAATCAGAGATGAGTGTAGGGAACGCACCTCGCAGGACGGAGAACCCTCAGAGGTGGTCAGCTCAGTTGTACAAAATAGCTTATTCTTTTTAGATATTGCAATTTTATCAAAGCATGTGGAACAAAGTTGAGAACTTTAATCTCTCACAGTATTTCGACCACTTCCTACAAGGATATGTAAAAAATTTACCCTCCTATCTGTCTGATTCCACACATTTTTTAAATGTTTTAGATACAATTGAGTGGCATAATAATATGATTTTAGTAACGTGTGATGTGAGTGCCCTTTACACGAATATAGCACATGATATAGGATTACGGGCCATTGAATACTACCTAGAAAAAGATGAAAACATGTCAGAAGAACAGTGAAACTTCATTTTAGAATGTATTAACTTTATTTTAAATAATAACTATTTTAAATTCGAAGATAAATATTTTTTACAAATCAAGGGAACGGCTATGGGCACAAGGTTCGCACCCAGTTATGCAAATTTATTTATGGGGAGAGTTGAAGATCAATTGGTGGATAACTCACCATGGGGTGCGAACCTTGTGCTCCATAGGCGTTTCATTGATGATTTGTTTTTTATTTGGAGGGGTGATGTTGAATTATTAAACTTATTTATAGAAGATCTTAACATGAATAATTTTCGATTAAATTTTACCTATGAGTATAGTTTTAATAAAATTAGCTTCCTTGATATAGAGATAGAAATAATAGATGGTCAGATAAAAACAAGAACATTTTTTTTTAAAATTGACGCAAATAATTATATCGATTCAAAAAGCTGTCACCACGAGACCTGGAAAAGAAACATACCAAAAGGTCAACTTTTGAGGGTTGGGAAAAATTGTACCGAAATTGATGAGTATGAGAAACAATCTAAAATCCTGATAAATAGATTCACACAAAAAGGTTATGATAAAGAAAGAATTGAAAAAACATAATTTATACTTACCTGATAAATTTATTTCTCTTGTAGTGTATCCAGTACACGGATCATCCATTACTTGTGGGATATTCTCCTTCCCAACAGGAAGTTGCAAGAGGATCACCCACAGCAGAGCTGCTATATAGCTCCTCCCCTCACTGCCATATCCAGTCATTCGACCGAAACAAGACGAGAAAGGAGAAACCATAGGGTGCAGTGGTGACTGTAGTTTAATTAACATTTAGACCTGCCTTAAAAGGACAGGGCGGGCCGTGGACTGGATACACTACAAGAGAAATAGATTTATCAGGTAAGCATAAATTATGTTTTCTCTTGTTAAGTGTATCCAGTCCACGGATCATCCATTACTTGTGGGATACCAATACCAAAGCTAAAGTACACGGATGATGGGAGGGACAAGGCAGGAACTTAAACGGAAGGAACCACTGCCTGTAGAACCTTTCTCCCAAAAACAGCCTCCGAACAAGCAAAAGTGTCAAATTTGTAAAATTTTGAAAAGGTGTGAAGCGAAGACCAAGTCGCAGCCTTGCAAATCTGTTCAACAGAGGCCTCATTTTTAAAGGCCCAGGTGGAAGCCACAGCTCTAGTAGAATGAGCTGTAATCCTTTCAGGGGGCTGCTGTCCAGCAGTCTCATAGGCTAAGCGTATTATGCTCCGAAGCCAAAAGGAGAGAGAGGTTGCCGAAGCTTTTTGACCTCTCCTCTGTCCAGAGTAAACGACAAACAGGGCAGATGTTTGACGAAAATCTTTAGTAGCCTGTAAGTAAAACTTCAAGGCACGGACTATGTCCAGATTATGCAAAAGACGTTCCTTCTTTGAAGAAGGATTAGGACACAATGATGGAACAACAATCTCTTGATTGATATTCCTGTTAGAAACCACCTTAGGTAAAAACCCAGGTTTGGTACGCAGAACTACCTTGTCTGAATGAAAAATCAGATAAGGAGAATCACAATGTAAGGCAGATAACTCAGAGACTCTTCGAGCCGAGGAAATAGCCATCAAAAACAGAACTTTCCAAGATAAAAGTTTAATATCAATGGAATGAAGGGGTTCAAACGGAACTCCCTGAAGAACTTTAAGAACCAAGTTTAAGCTCCACGGGGAGCAACAGTTTTAAACACAGGCTTAATCCTAACCAAAGCCTGACAAAATGCCTGGACGTCTGGAACTTCTGCCAGACGCTTGTGCAAAAGAATAGACAGAGCAGAGATCTGTCCTTTAAAAGAACTAGCTGATAATACTTTGTCCAAACCCTCTTGGAGAAAGGACAATATCCTAGGAATCCTAACCTTACTCCATGAGTAACTCTTGGATTCACACCAATAAAGATATTTACGCCATATCTTATGGTAGATTTTCCTGGTGACAGGCTTCCGAGCCTGTATTAAGGTATCAATGACTGACTAGGAGAAGCCACGCCTTGATAGAATCAAGCGTTCAATCTCCATGCAGTCAGTCTCAGAGAAATTAGATTTGGATGATTGAATGGATTGAAAGGACCTTGTATTAGAAGGTCCTGCCTCAGAGGCAGAGTCCATGGTGGAAGAGATGACATGTCCACTAGGTCTGCATACCAGGTCCTGCGTGGCCACGCAGGCGCTATCAGAATCACCGATGCTCTCTCCTGTTTGATTTTGGCAATCAGTCGAGGGAGCAGAGGAAACGGTGGAAACACATAGGCCAGGTTGAAGAACCAAGGAGCTGCTAGAGCATCTATCAGCGTTGCTCCCGAGTCCCTGGACCTGGATCCGTAACAAGGAAGCTTGGCGTTCTGGCGAGACGCCATGAGATCCAGTTCTGGTTTCCCCAACGATGGACCAGTTGAGCAAACACCTCCGGATGGAGTTCCCACTCCCCCGGATGAAAAGTCTGACGACCTAGAAAATCCGCCTCACAGTTCTCTACGCCTGGGATGTGGATCGCTGACAGGTGGCAAGAGTGAGACTCTGCCCAGCGAATTATCTTTGAGACTTCTAACATCGCCCTTGATGGTTGATGTAAGCCACAGTCGTGATGTTGTCCGACTGAAATCTGATGAACCTCAGTGTTACTAACTGAGGCCAAGCTAGAAGAGCATTGAATATTGCTCTTAACTCCAGAATATTTATTGGGAGGAGTTTCTCCTCCTGAGTCCACGATCCCTGAGCCTTCAGGGAGTTCCAGACTGCGCCCCAACCTAGAAGGCTGGCATCTGTTGTTACAATCGTCCAATCTGGCCTGCGAAAGGTCATACCCTTGGACAGATGGACCCGAGAAAGCCACCAGAGAAGAGAATCTCTGGTCTCTTGATCCAGATTTAGTAGAGGGGACAAATCTGAGTAATCCCCATTCCACAGACTTAGCATGCATAATTGCAGCGGTCTGAGATGCAGGCGCGCAAATGGCACTATGTCCATTGCCGCTACCATTAAGCCGATTACTTCCATGCACTGAGCCACTGACGGGCGTGGAATGGAATGAAGAACATGGCAAGCATTTAGAAGTTTTGATAACCTGGACTCCGTCAGGTAAATTTTCATCTCTACAGAATCTATAAGAGTCCCTAGGAAGGAGACTCTTGTGAGTGGTGATAGAGAACTCTTTTCCACGTTCACTTTCCACCCATGCGACCTCAGAAATGCCAGAACTATCTCTGTATGAGACTTGGCAATTTGAAAGCTTGACGCCTGTATCAGGATGTCGTCTAGATACGGAGCCACCGCTATGCCTCGCGGTCTTAGAACCGCCAGAAGTGAGCCCAGAACCTTTGTAAAAATTCTCGGGGCAGTGGCCAACCCGAAGGGAAGAGCTACAAATTGGTAATGCCTGTCTAGAAAGGCAAACCTTAGGAACCGATGATGATCTTTGTGAATCGGTATGTGAAGGTAGGCATCCTTAAGTCCACTGTGGTCATGTACTGAACCTCTTGGATTATGGGTAGGATGGTCCGAAAAGTTTCCATTTTGAATGATGGAACTCTGAGGAATTTGTTTAAGATCTTTAGATCCAAGATTGGTCTGAAGGTTCCCTCTTTCTTGGGAACCACAAACAGATTTGAATAAAATCCCTGTCCTTGTTCCGTCCGCGGAACTGGATGGATCACTCCCATTACTAGGAGGTCTTGCACACAGCTTAGGAATGCTTCTTTCTTTATCTGGTTTGCTGATAACCTTGAAAGATGAAATCTCCCTTGTGGAGGAGAAGCTTTGAAGTCCAGAAGATATCCCGGAGATATGATCTCCAACACCCAGGGATCCTGAACATCTCTTGCCCACGCCTGGGCGAAGAGAGAAAGTCTGCCCCCCACTAGATCCGTTTCCGGATAGGGGGCCGTTCCTTCATGCTGTCTTGGCGGCAGCAGCAGGCTTTCTGACCTGCTTGCCCTTGTTCCAGGACTGGTAAGGTTTCCAGGCCTGTCTGGAATGAGCAACAGTTCCCTCTTGTTTTGAAGCGGAGGAAGTTGATGCTGCTCCTGCCTTGAAATTTTGAAAGGCACTAAAATTAGACTGTTTGGCCTTTGATTTGGCCCTGTCCTGAGGAAGGGTATGACCCTTGCCTCCAGTAATGTCAGCAATAATTTCCTTCAAGCCAGGCCCGAATAAGGTCTTGAAAGGAATGTTGAGTAATTTAGACTTTGAAGTCACGTCAGCTGACCAGGATTTAAGCCATAGCGCCCTATGCGCCTGGATGGCGAATCCGGAATTCTTAGCCGTTAGTTTAGTCAAATGAACAATGGCATCAGAAACAAATGAGTTAGCTAGCTTAAGCGTTCTAAGCTTGTCAATAATTTCATTCAATGGAGCTGTCTGGATGGCCTCTTCCAGGGCCTCAAACCAGAATGCCGCCGCAGCAGTGACAGGCGCAATGCATGCAAGGGGCTGTAAAATAAAACCTTGTTGAATAAACATTTTCTTAAGGTAACCCTCCAATTTATTATCCATTGGATCTGAAAAAGCACAACTGTCCTCAACCGGGATAGTGGTACGCTTTGCTAAAGTAGAAACTGCTCCCTCCACCTTAGGGACCGTCTGCCATAAGTCCCGTGTAGTGGCGTCTATTGGAAACATTTTTCTAATTATAGGAGGTGGGGAAAAGGGCACACCGGGTCTATCCCACTCCTTGCTAATAATTTCTGTAAAGTGATAACAAATACCATAATATCACAAAGCCAAAAAATGTGAAATAAATGTGATAAAGTAGTGAACAAAAAGTGATTTGTAAGGTATACTTTGATGAGAACTAAATACTTATAAAAGTTCATATAAGGATATGTGTGTTCTTCCAAAATCTTCACGCTTCTATTTTCTTTTGATCCTCATATGAAAAGAAAGAAAAAATGCCACATAGCGTAACTCTGTAACCTTTTCAAATGCAGAATGTGTGTGTACAATTGCTTACTCACATGAGATGGAGCTATAGCCAAGCTCAGGTTTATGCGCACACCCAATGTTATACTGTTGGGTAAACAGTTGCTTGAACAGGATTTTGAATAAAAAGGATTTATTTAAAATATAAGTATAAAAAGCGCCACAAGAGCTGCAGAGACCACCACATACAATAGGATCGGCAATACAATCAAGTAATTGCTCACATTGAGCTTATACACAATACTAGAGACCGTGGTAAGGAGTGCAGAAACTTAACCACACAACCTCCCCCTTAAGAGTCCAGCATATGTTGCTCTCCTTACTGGTGTGCAGATTCTTGGAAGGACGCCAAAGAACAAGAAACAATGTATCCGACGTACGTTTCGCAAAAGAGCTTTTTCAAGGAATCCTTGAAAAAGCTCTTTTGCGAAACGTACGTCGGATACATTGTTTCTTGTTCTTTGGCGTCCTTCCAAGAATCTGCACACCAGTAAGGAGAGCAACATATGCTGGACTCTTAAGGGGGAGGTTGTGTGGTTAAGTTTCTGCACTCCTTACCACGGTCTCTAGTATTGTGTATAAGCTCAATGTGAGCAATTACTTGATTGTATTGCCGATCCTATTGTATGTGGTGGTCTCTGCAGCTCTTGTGGCGCTTTTTATACTTATATTTTAAATAAATCCTTTTTATTCAAAATCCTGTTCAAGCAACTGTTTACCCAACAGTATAACATTGGGTGTGCGCATAAACCTGAGCTTGGCTATAGCTCCATCTCATGTGAGTAAGCAATTGTACACACACATTCTGCATTTGAAAAGGTTACAGAGTTACGCTATGTGGCATTTTTTCTTTCTTTTCATATGAGGATCAAAAGAAAATAGAAGCGTGAAGATTTTGGAAGAACACACATATCCTTATATGAACTTTTATAAGTATTTAGTTCTCATCAAAGTATACCTTACAAATCACTTTTTGTTCACTACTTTATCACATTTAATAATTTCTGTAAGCCTTTTAGGTATAGGAAAAACGTCAGTACACACCGGCACCGCATAGTATCTATCCAGCCTACACAATTTCTCTAGAATTGCAACTGTGTTACAGTCATTAAGAGCAGCTAATACCTCCCCAAGCAATACACAGAGGTTCTCAAGCTTAAATTTAAAATTAGAAATCTCTGAATCAGGTTTCCCCGAGTCAGAGATGTCACCCACAGACTGAAGCTCTCCGTCCTCATGTTCTGCATACTGTGACGCAGTATCAGACATGGCTCTAACAGCATTTGCACGCTCTGTATCTCTCCCAACCCCAGAGCTATCGCGCTTGCCTCTTAATTCAGGCAATCTAGATAATACATCTGACAGGGTATTATTCATGATTGCAGCCATGTCCTGCAAGGTAATCGCTATGGGCGTCCCTGATGTAATTGGCGCCATATTAGCGTGAGTCCCCTGAGCGGGAGGCGAAGGGTCTGACACGTGGGGAGAGTTAGTCGGCATAACTTCCCCCTTGACAGAACCCTCTGGTGATAATTCTTTTATAGATAAAGACTGATCTTTACTGTTTAAGGTGAAATCAATACATTTAGTACACATTCTCCTATGTGGCTCCACCATGGCTTTCAAACATAATGAACAAGTAGGTTCCTCTGTGTCAGACATGTTTAAACAGACTAGCAATGAGACTAGCAAGCTTGGAAAACACTTTAAAACAAGTTTACAAGCAATATAAAAAACGTTACTGCGCCTTTAAGAAACACAAATTTTCCCAAATTTTGAAATAACAGTGAAAAAATGCAGTTACACTAACGAAATTTTTACAGTGTATGTAATAAGTTAGCAGAGCATTGCACCCACTTGCAAATGGATGATTAACCCCTTAATACCAAAAAAGGAATAACAAATGACAAAAACGTTTTTTAAACAGTCACAACAACTGCCACAGCTCTACTGTGGCTTTTTACCTCCTTCAATACGACTTTTGAAGCCTTTTGAGCCCTTCAGAGAAGTCCTGGATCATGCAGGAAGAAGCTGGATGTCTGATTCTGTAATTTTTGCTGTTCAAAAAAACGCTAAAATAGGCCCCTGCCACTCATATTACAACAGTGGGAAGCCTCAGGGAACTGTTTCTATGCTAAATTCAAGCCAGCCATGTGGAAAAAACATAATTTATGCTTACCTGATAAATTTATTTCTCTTGTAGTGTAGTCAGTCCACGGGTCATCCATTACTTATGGGATATATTCTCCTTCCCAACAGGAAGTTGCAAGAGGATCACCCAAGCAGAGCTGCTATATAGCTCCTCCCCTCACATGTCATATCCAGTCATTCGACCGAAACAAGACGAGAAAGGAGAAACTATAGGGTGCAGTAGGGACTGGAGTTTTAATTGAAAATTAGAACTGCCTTAAAAAGACAGGGCGGGCCGTGGACTGACTACACTACAAGAGAAATAAATTTATCAGGTAAGCATAAATTATGTTTTCTCTTGTTAAGTGTAGTCAGTCCACAGGTCATCCATTACTTATGGGATACCAATACCAAAGCTAAAGTACACGGATGATGGGAGGGACAAGGCAGGAACACTTAAACAGCAGGAACCACTGCCTGTAGAACCTTTCTCCCAAAAACAGCCTCCGAAGAAGCAAAAGTGTCAAATTTGTAAAATTTTGAAAAAGTGTGAAGCGAAGACCAAGTTGCAGCCTTGCAAATCTGTTCAACAGAGGCCTCATTCTTAAAGGCCCAGGTGGAAGCCACAGCTCTAGTGGAATGGGCTGTAATTCTTTCAGGGGGCTGCTGTCCAGCAGTCTCATAGGCTAAATGTATTATGCTACGGAGCCAAAAGGAGAGAGAGGTGGCCGAAGCCTTTTGGCCTCTCCTCTGTCCAGAATAAACGACAAACAGAGAAGAAGTTTGCAGAAAATCTTTAGTAGCCTGTAATTGGAACTTCAGGGCACGGACTACGTCCAGATTATGCAAAAGACGTTCCTTCTTTGAAGAAGGATTAGGACATAATGATGGAACAACAATCTCTTGATTGATATTCCTGTTAGAAACTACCTTAGGTAAAAACCCAGGTTTAGTACGCAGAACTACCTTGTCTGAATGAAAAATCAGATAAGGAGAATCACAATGTAAGGCAGATAACTCAGAGACTCTTCGAGCCGAGGAAATAGCCATCAAAAACAGAACTTTCCAAGATAACAGCTTAATATCAATGGAATGAAGGGGTTCAAACGGAACACCTTGAAGAACTTTAAGAACTAAGTTTAAGCTCCACGGCGGAGCAACAGTCTTAAACACAGGCTTAATCCTAGCTAAAGCCTGACAAAAAGCCTGAACGTCTGGAACTTCTGCCAGACGTTTGTATAAAAGAATAGACAGAGCAGAAATCTGTCCCTTTAAGGAACTAGCAGATAAACCCTTTTCTAAACCCTCTTGTAGAAATGACAATATCCTAGGAATCGTGACCTTACTCCATGAGTAACTCTTGGATTCACACCAATATAAATATTTACGCCATATCTTATGGTAAATTTTTCTGGTAACAGGTTTCCGAGCCTGTATTAAGGTATCAATAACCGACTCCGAGAAACCACGCTTTGATAGAATCAAGCGTTCAATCTCCATGCAGTCAGCCTCAGAGAAATTAGATTTGGATGGTTGAAAGGACCCTGAATTAGAAGGTCCTGCCTCAGAGGCAGAGACCATGGAGGACAGGACGACATGTCCACTAGGTCTGCATACCAGGTCCTGCGTGGCCACGCAGGCGCTATCAGAATCACCGATGCTCTCTCCTGTTTGATTCTGGCAATCAATCGAGGCAGCAACGGAAACGGAGGAAACACATAAGCCATCTTGAAAACCCAAGGGGCTGCTAGAGCATCTACCAGCACCGCTCCCGGGTCCCTGGATCTGGATCCGTAACAAGGAAGCTTGGCGTTCTGGCGAGACGCCATGAGATCCAGTTCTGGTTTGCCCCAATGATGAATCAGTTGAGCAAAGACCTCCGGATGAAGTTCCCACTCCCCCGGATGAAAAGTCTGGCGACTTAGAAAGTCCGCCTCCCAGTTCTCCACGCCTGGGATGTGGATCGCTGACAGGTGGCAAGAGTGAGACTCTGCCCAGCGAATTATCTTGGAGACTTCTAACATCGCTAGGGAACTCCTGGTTCCCCCTTGATGGTTGATGTAAGCCACAGTCGTGATGTTGTCCGACTGAAATCTGATGAACCTCAGTGTTGCTAACTGAGGCCAAGCTAGAAGAGCATTGAATATTGCTCTTAATTCCAGAATATTTATTGGGAGGAGTTTCTCCTCCTGAGTCCACGATCCCTGAGCCTTCAGGGAGTTCCAGACTGCGCCCCAGCCTAGCAGGCTGGCATCTGTTGTTACAATCGTCCAATCTGGCCTGCGAAAAGTCATTCCTTTGGACAGATGAACCCGAGACAACCACCAGAGAAGAGAATCTCTGGCCTCCTGGTCCTGAGTCAGTAGAGGGGACAGATCTGAATAATCCCCATTCCACTGACTTAGCATGCATAATTGCAGCGGTCTGAGATGCAGGCGCGCAAATGGCACTATGTCCATAGCCGCGACCATTAAGCCGATCACTTCCATGCACTGAGCTACTGATGGCCTTGGAATGGAATGAAGGACACGGCAAGCATTTAGAATCTTTGATAACCTGGACTCCGTCAGATAAATCTTCATCTCTACAGAATCTATCAGAGTCCCTAGAAAAGGAACCCTTGTGAGTGGTAACAGAGAACTCTTTTCCAAGTTCACTTTCCACCCATGCGACCTCAGAAATGCAAGAACTATCTCTGTTTGAGACTTTGCATTTTGAAAACTCGACGCTTGTATCAGAATGTCGTCTAGGTACGGAGCCACCGCTATGCCTCGCGGTCTTAGTACCGCCAGAAGTGAGCCCAGAACCTTTGTAAAAATTCTCGGGGCCGTAGCTAACCCAAAGGGAAGAGCTACAAACTGGTAATGCCTGTCTAGAAAGGCAAACCTCAGGTACCGATAATGATCCTTGTGAATCGGTATGTGAAGGTAGGCATCCTTTAAGTCCACTGTGGTCATATATTGACCCTCCTGGATCATGGGTAGGATGGTTCGAATAGTTTCCATTTTGAACGATGGAACTCTTAGGAACTTGTTTAAGATCTTTAAGTCCAAGATTGGTCTGAAGGTCCCCTCTTTTTTGGGAACCACGAACAGATTTGAGTAAAACCCTTGCCCTTGTTCCGTTCGCGGAACTGGGTGGATCACTCCCATTACTAAGAGGTCTTGCACACATTGTAGAAATGCCTCTTTCTTTATTAGGTTCGTTGATAACCTTGACAGATGAAATCTCCCTTGTGGAGGAGAAGCTTTGAAGTCCAGAAGGTATCCCTGAGATATGATCTCCAACGTCCAGGGATCCTGGACATCTCTTGCCCAAGCCTGGGCGAAGAGAAAGAGTCTGCCCCCAACTAGATCCGTTTCCGGATAGGGGGCCTTTCCTTCATGCTGTCTTAGGGGCAGAAGTAGGCTTTCTGGCCTGCTTGCCCTTGTTCCAGGATTGGTTGCTTTTCCAACCCTGTCTGTAACGAGCAGCAGTTCCTTCCTGTTTTGGAGCGGAGGAAGTTGATGCTGCTCCTGCCTTGAAATTACGAAAGGCACGAAAATTAGACTGTTTGGCCTTTGATTTGGCCCTATCCTGAGGAAGGGAGTGACCCTTACCTCCCGTAATGTCAGCAATAATTTCTTTCAAACCGGGCCCGAATAAGGTTTGCCCTTTGAAAGGAATATTAAGCAATTTAGATTTAGAAGTCACATCTGCTCACCAGGATTTAAGCCATAGCGCTCTGCGCGCCTGGATGGCAAAACCGGAGTTCTTAGCCGTTAGTTTGGTTAAGTGCACAACTGCGTCCGAAATAAATGCATTAGCTAGCTTAAGGGCTTTAAGCTTGTTCATGATCTCATCCAATGATGCTGTGCGAATGGCCTCCTCTAGAGACTCAAACCAGAAAGCCGCCGCAGCAGTGACGGGCGCAATGCATGCAAGGGGCTGTAATATAAAACCTTGTTGAACAAACATTTTCTTAAGGTAACCTTCTAATTTTTTATCCATTGGATCTGAGAAAGCACAACTATCCTCCACCGGGATAGTGGTGCGTTTAGCTAAAGTAGAAACTGCTCCCTCCACCTTAGGGACCGTCTGCCATAAGTCTCGTGTGGTAGCGTCTATTGGGAACATTTTTCTAAATATCGGAGGAGGGGAAAAGGGCACACCGGGTCTATCCCACTCCTTGCTAATAATCTCTATAAGCCTTTTAGGTATAGGAAAAATGTCAGTACACACCAGCACCGCATAGTATTTATCCAGCCTACATAACTTCTCTGGGATCGCGACCGTGTCACAATCATTCAGAGCCGCTAACACCTCCCCTAGCAATACGCGGAGGTTCTCAAGCTTAAATTTAAAATTTGAAATTTCTGAATCCGGTCTCCCTGGATCAGATCCGTCGCCCACAGAATGAAGCTCTCCGTCCTCATGTTCTGCAAATTGTGACGCAGTATCGGACATGGCTCTCGTGTCATCAGCGCGCTCTGTTCTTAACCCAGAGCTATCGCGCTTGCCTCTTAACTCAGGCAAATTAGATAATACTTCTTTCATAACATTAGCCATATCTTGTAAAGTGATTTGTAAGGGCCTTGATGTACTTGGCGCCACAACATCACGCACCTCCTGAGCGGGAGGCGCAGGTACTGACACGTGAGGAGAGTTAGGCGGCATAACTTCCCCCTCGATGTCTGGTGATAATTTCTTTACCGGTAAAGACTGACCTTTATTTAAAGTAATATCAATACAATTGGTACACATATTTCTATTGGGCTCCACATTGGCTTCTAAACATAATGAACAAGCAGATTCATCTGTATCAGACATGTTTAAACAGACTAGCAATGAGACTAGCAAGCTTGGAAATTACTTTCAGAAAATTTTCCAGCAATGTAAAAAACGCTGCTGCGCTTTTAAAACACAAAAAGACAATTATAGTTGAAATAACAATGAACAAATTCAGTTATAGCAACCAAAATTTACATTAAATGTATGAAATCAGCAGAGGATTGCACCCACTAGTAAAGGATGATTAACCCCTTAATACCCAAAAACGGATAAACAAATTAACAGTTAACAGTTAATGTTTTTATCACAGTCAAACACACTGTCACAGGTCTGCTGTGACTGATTACCTCCCTCAAATATAAGTTTTGAAGACCCCTGAGCTCTCCGGAGACGTCCTGGATCAAGGAGGAAGAAACAGGAAGACTATGATTGAATTTTAACTGCGCAACAAGGCGCCAACAAAAAGCCCCTCCCAGTCATATTACACAGTGGGAGACCAGCTATAACGGTTTCTATGCAGAAATATACGTTAGCCATGTGGAAAAAATCAGGCCCAAAGAGATTTATCACCAAGTACCTCACAAACGATTAACATGCCAGTAAACGTTTTTTTTTTTTGTGTTTTTTTTTAAAACAACATTTCATATGTTATGTAAAGTTATCACTAAGCCTGCTACCAGTCGCTTCTACTGCAGTTAAGGCTCATACATTATTACAGTATTACCAGTATTTTTTCAGTCAAATTCTATTCCCTAGAAAATAACTCTACTGTGTATACATTTACCAGCCTGATACCAGTCGCTACTACTGCATTTTAGGCTGTACTTACATCATATGGGTATCGGCAGTGTTTTATTAGTCAATTCCATTCCTAGAAAATATTTTACTGCACATACCTCATTTGCAGGGGACCCCGCATGCTATTCCCTTTTCTGAAGTTACCCCACTCCTCAGAATGTGCGAGAACAGCCAGTGGATCTTAGTTACGTCTGCTAAGATCATAGAACACGCAGGCAGATTCTTCTTCCAATACTGCCTGAGAGAAAAAACAGCACACTCCGGTGCCATTTAAAATAACAAACTTTTGATTGAAGAATAACTAAGTAAAAAACTCCTAACTCCTCTCACGACCTCCTTCTTTGTTGAGTGTTGCAAGAGAATGACTGGATATGACATGTGAGGGGAGGAGCTATATAGCAGCTCTGCTTGGGTGATCCTCTTGCAACTTCCTGTTGGGAAGGAGAATATATCCCATAAGTAATGGATGACCCGTGGACTGACTACACTTAACAAGAGAAAACTAGGCCCCAATAAGTTTTATCACCAAACATATGTAAAAAACAATTAAACATGCCAGCAAACGTTTTAAAATACACTTTTATAAGAGTATGTATCTCTATTAATAAGCCTGATACCAGTCGCTATCACTGCATTTAAGGCTTTACTTACATTACTTCAGTATCAGCAGCATTTTCTAGCAAATTCCATCCCTAGAAAAATATTTTAACTGCACATACCTTATTACAGGAAAACCTGCACGCTATTCCCCCTCTGAAGTTACCTCACTCCTCAGAATATGTGAGAACAGCAAAGGATCTTAGTTACTTCTGCTAAGATCATAGAAAACGCAGGCAGATTCTTCTTCTAAATACTGCCTGAGATAAACAGTACACTCCGGTACCATTTAAAAATAACAAACTTTTGATTGAAGAAATAAACTAAGGCCTAGATTTGGAGTTCGGCGGTAGCCGTCAAAACCAGCGTTAGAGGCTCCTAACGCTGGTTTTGGCCGCCCGCTGGTATTTGAGGTCAGTGATTAAAGGGTCTAACGCTCACTTTTCAGCCGCGACTTTTCCATACCGCAGATCCCCCTACGCCATTTGCGTAGCCTATATTTTCAATGGGATCTTTCTAACGCTGGTATTTAGAGTCGTTTCTGAAGTGAGCGTTAGAGCTCTAACGACAAGATTCCAGCCGCCTGAAAATAGCAGGAGTTAAGAGCTTTCTGGCTAACGCCGGTTTATAAAGCTCTTAACTACTGTACCCTAAAGTACACTAACACCCATAAACTACCTATGTACCCCTAAACCGAGGTCCCCCCACACCGCCGCCACTCGATTAAAATTTTTAACCCCTAATCTGCCGACCGCCACCTACGTTATCCTTATGTACCCCTAATCTGCTGCCCCTAACCCCGCCGACCCCTGTATTACATTTATTAACCCCTAACTTGCCCCCCACAACGTCGCCGCCAGCTACTTAAAATAATTAACCCCTAATCTTCCGACCGCAAATCGCCGCCACCTACGTTATCCCTATGTACCCCTAATCTGCTGCCCTAACATCGCCGACCCCTATATTATATTTATTAACCCCTAATCTGCCCCCCTCAACGTCGCCGACACCTGCCTACACTTATTAACCCCTAATCTGCCGACCGGACCTGAGCGCTACTATAATAAATGTATTAACCCCTAATCCGCCTCACTAACCCTATCATAAATAGTATTAACCCCTAATCTGCCCTCCCTAACATCGCCGACACCTAACTTCAATTATTAACCCCTAATCTGCCGACCGGAGCTCACCGCTATTCTAATAAATGTATTAACCCCTAAAGCTAAGTCTAACCCTAACACTAACACCCCCCTAAGTTAAATATAATTTTTATCTAACGAAATAAATTAACTCATTAAATAAATTATTCCTATTTAAAGCTAAATACTTACCTGTAAAATAAATCATAATATAGCTACAATATAAATTATAATTATATTATAGCTATTTTAGGATTAATATTTATTTTACAGGCAACTTTGTTATTATTTTAACCAGGTAAAATAGCTATTAAATAGTTAAGAACTATTTAATAGTTACCTAGTTAAAATAATAACAAATTTACCTGTAAAATAAATCCTAACCTAAGTTATAATTAAACCTAACACTACCCTATCAATAAAATAATTAAATAAACTACCTACAATTACCTACAATTAACCTAACACTACACTATCAATAAATTAATTAAACACAATTCCTACAAATAAATACAATTAAATAAACTAGCTAAAGTACAAAAAATAAAAAAGAACTAAGTTACAGAAAATAAAAAAATATTTACAAACATAAGAAAAATATTACAACAATTTTAAACTAATTACACCTACTCTAAGCCCCCTAATAAAATAACAAAGCCCCCCAAAATAAAAAATTCCATACCCTATTCTAAATTAAAAAAGTTACAAGCTCTTTTACCTTACCAGCCCTGAACAGGGCCCTTTGCGGGGCATGCCCCAAGAATTTCAGCTCTTTTGCCTGTAAAAAAAAACATACCATACCCCCCCCCAACATTACAACCCACCACCCACATACCCCTAATCTAACCCAAACCCCCCTTAAATAAACCTAACACTAAGCCCCTGAAGATCTTCCTACCTTGTCTTCACCATCCAGGTATCACCGATCCGTCCTGGCTCCAAGATCTTCATCCAACCCAAGCGGGGGTTGGCGATCCATAATCCGGTCCAGAAGAGGGTCCAAAGTCTTCCTCCTATCCGGCAAGAAGAGGACATCCGGACCGGCAAACATCTTCTCCAAGCGGCATCTTCGATCTTCTTCCATCCGGAGCGAAGCGGCAGGATCCTGAAGACCTCCAGCGCGGAACATCCATCCGGACCGACGACTGAACGACGAATGACTGTTCCTTTAAGGGACGTCATCCAAGATGGCGTCCCTCGAATTCCAATTGGCTGATAGGATTCTATCAGCCAATCGGAATTAAGGTAGGAATTTTCTGATTGGCTGATGGAATCAGCCAATCAGAATCTAGTTCAATCCGATTGGCCGATCCAATCAGCCAATCAGATTGAGCTCGCATTCTATTGGCTGATCGGAACAGCCAATAGAATGCGAGCTCAATCTGATTGGCTGATTGGATCAGCCAATCGGATTGAACTTGATTCTGATTGGCTGATTCCATCAGCCAATCAGAAAATTCCTACCTTAATTCCGATTGGCTGATAGAATCCTATCAGCCAATCGGAATTCGAGGGACGCCATCTTGGATGACGTCCCTTAAAGGAACAGTCATTCGTCGTTCAGTCGTCGGTCCGGATGGATGTTCCGCGCTGGAGGTCTTCAGGATCCTGCCGCTTCGCTCCGGATGGAAGAAGATCGAAGATGCCGCTTGGAGAAGATGTTTGCCGGTCCGGATGTCCTCTTCTTGCCGGATAGGAGGAAGACTTTGGAGCCTCTTCTGGACCGGATTATGGATCGCCAACCCCCGCTTGGGTTGGATGAAGATCTTGGAGCCAGGACGGATCGGTGATACCTGGATGGTGAAGACAAGGTAGGAAGATCTTCAGGGGCTTAGTGTTAGGTTTATTTAAGGGGGGTTTGGGTTAGATTAGGGGTATGTGGGTGGTGGGTTGTAATGTTGGGGGGGGGTATTGTATGTTTTTTTTTACAGGCAAAAGAGCAGAAATTCTTGGGGCATGCCCCGCAAAGGGCCCTGTTCAGGGCTGGTAAGGTAAAAGAGCTTGTAACTTTTTTAATTTAGAATAGGGTAGGGAATTTTTTATTTTGGGGGGCTTTGTTATTTTATTAGGGGGCTTAGAGTAGGTGTAATTAGTTTAAAATTGTTGTACTATTTTTCTTATGTTTGTAAATATTTTTTTATTTTCTGTAACTTAGTTCTTTTTTATTTTTTGTACTTTAGCTAGTTTATTTAATTGTATTTATTTGTAGGAATTGTGTTTAATTAATTTATTGATAGTGTAGTGTTAGGTTAATTGTAGGTAATTGTAGGTAGTTTATTTAATTATTTTATTGATAGGGTAGTGTTAGGTTTAATTATAACTTAGGTTAGGATTTATTTTACAGGTAAATTTGTTATTATTTTAACTAGGTAACTATTAAATAGTTCTTAACTATTTAATAGCTATTGTACCTGGTTAAAATAATTACAAAGTTGCCTGTAAAATAAATATTAATCCTAAAATAGCTATAATATAATTATAATTTATATTGTAGCTATATTAGGATTTATTTTACAGGTAAGTATTTAGCTTTAAATAGGGATAATTTATTTAATAAGAGTTAATTTATTTCGTTAGATAAAAATTATATTTAACTTAGGGGGGTGTTAGTGTTAGGGTTAGACTTAGCTTTAGGGGTTAATCCATTTATTAGAATAGCGGTGAGCTCCGATCGGAAGATTAGGGGTTAATAATTGAAGTTAGGTGTCGGCGATGTTAGGGAGGGCAGATTAGGGGTTAATACTATTTATGATAGGGTTAGTGAGGCGGATTAGGGGTTAATAACTTTATTATAGTAGCGCTCAGGTCCGCTCGGCAGATTAGGGGTTAATAAGTGTAGGCAGGTGTCGGCGACGTTGTGGGGGGCAGGTTAGGGGTTAATAAATATAATATAGGGGTCGGCGGTGTTAGGGGTAGCAGATTAGGGGTACATAGGGATAACGTAGGTGGCGGCGGTTTACGGAGCGGCAGATTAGGGGTTTAAAAAAATATGCAGGGGTCAGCGATAGCGGGGGCGGCAGATTAGGGGTTAATAAGTGTAAGGCTAGGGGTGTTTAGACTCGGGGTACATGTTAGAGTGTTAGGTGCAGACGTAGGAAGTGTTTCCCCATAGCAAACAATGGGGCTGCGTTAGGAGCTGAACGCTGCTTTTTTGCAGGTGTTAGGTTTTTTTTCAGCTCAAACAGCCCCATTGTTTCCTATGGGGGAATCGTGCACGAGCACGTTTTTGAGGCCGGCCGCGTCCGTAAGCAACTCTGGTATCGAGAGTTGCTTTTGCGGTAAAAATGCTCTACGCTCCTTTTTTGGAGCCTAACGCAGCATTTGTTTGAACTCTCGATACCAGAGTTATTTTTATGGTGCGGCCAGAAAAAAGCCCGCGGAGCGTTAACAGCCCTTTTACCGCCGAACTCCAAATCTAGGCCTAAGTATATAACACCACAGTCCTCTTACGACCTCCATCTTAGTTGAGAGTTGCAAGAGAATGACTGGATATGGCAGTGAGGGGAGGAGCTATATAGCAGCTCTGCTGTGGGTGATCCTCTTGCAACTTCCTGTTGGGAAGGAGAATATCCCACAAGTAATGGATGATCCGTGGACTGGATACACTTAACAAGAGAAATAATTACAATTTTTTTAAACTAATTACACCTAATCTAATCCCCCTAATAAAACAAAAAAGCCCCCCAAAATAAAAAAAAATCCCTACCCTATAATAAATTACAAATAGCCCTTAAAAGGGCCTTTTGCGGGGCATTGCCCCAAAGTAATCAGCTCTTTAACCTGTAAAAAAAAAAAAGACAATACCCCCCCCAACATTACAACCCACCACCCACAGACCCAACCCTACTCTAAAACCCAACCAATCCCCCCTTAATAAAACCTAACACTAACCCCTTGAAGATCACCCTACCTTGAGACGTCTTCACCCAACCGGGCAGAAGAGGTCCTCAAGACGGCCAGAAGTTTTCATCCGATCCGGGCAGAAGAGGACCTCTAGACAGCCAGAAGTCTTCATCCAAGCGGCATCTTCTATCTTCATCCATCCGGTGCGGAGCGGGTCCATCTTCAAGCCATCCGACGCGGAGCATTCTCTTCCATCCGACAACTAACACTAAATGACAGTACCTTTAAGTGACGTCATCCAAGATGGCGTCCCTTCAATTCCGATTGGCTGATATAATTCATTGGCTGATAGGGGTTCATAAGTATAATGTAGGTGGCGGCGGTTTACGGAGCGGCAGATTAGGGGTTAATAATATAATGTAGGTGTCGGCGATGTCAGGGGTGGCGGATTAGGGGTTATTAAGTGTAAGATTAGGGGTGTTTAGACTCGGGGTTCATGTTAGGGTGTTAGGTGTAGACATAAAAGTATTTTCCCATAGGAATCAATCGGGCTGCGTTAGGAGCTGAACGCTGCTTTTTTGCAGGTGTTAGGTTTTTTTCAGCCGGCTCTGCCCCATTGATTCCTATGGGGAAATCGTGCACGAGTACCGTAAGCAGCGCTGGTATTGAGGTGAGATGTGGAGCTACATTCTGCTCTACGCTCACCTTTTTGCGGCTAACGCCGGGTTTAAAAAAACCTGTAATACCAGCGTTACTTTAGGTGAGCGGCGAGGGAAAACTGTGCGTTAGTCACGCACACCATTACCGACAAAAACTTGTAATCTAGCCGTATGTTTCTATGGAGTACAAAAGAAAAGCCACTGTCAATATGTTAGAATAACTTGCACTGTGGTGTGGTTCCTAGCCTGATCACCACTGCTAAGGCCAAAGAGGGTCAGCTATGTGGCAAGGTTAGGCTTGCAAAGTCTGCATTGTGCACTTCAAAGTATTAGAATTGAAAAACTCCCATTTAGTTAAATTTCAGGAATTTTCAGGAAAAGCATGCAAAAGAAGTAACACAAGTATATTCTTTTTTTACTATACATTTTATATTACAATCTCAAAGTGTTACATGTCCCTTTTGATCACACAGTACTGACTGAAATAACACCTTCAAATAAAGTAAGCTCTTCAAAAAATCTATCATGCTTATAAAACAGCAATATTGAAAATGTATTTTTGCAAGAAGAATTGGTTTTAAAGTTGTTTAGTCAGTCTATAATGAATGACTGCTCATTAGCTAAGCAAAACTTTTACTGCCTTATTGTTCGATAATTTCATGTTTTTTAACCCCTTAGTGACCAGACCATTTTTTTAATTTACCGTTAGGGAACAGGGCTGTTTTTACATTTCTGCTGTGTTTGTGTTTAGCTGTAATTTTCCTCTTACTCATTTACTGTACCCACACATATTACATACCGTTTTTCTCACCAATAAATGGACTTTCTAAAGATATCATTATTTTCATCATATCTTATAATTTACTATAAAAAAATTTTTATAAAATATGATAAAAAAATAAAAACATTTTTTTAAACTTTGATCCCCAAAGTCTGTTACATATCTACAACCACCAAAAAACACTCATAATAAATAGTTTCTGAATTTTGTCCTGAGTTTAGAAATAACCAATGTTTACATGTTATTTGCTTTTTTGTAAGTTTTAGGGAACTTTGATATTTACAAACCATTTTTGATAGTTACATTGTAACACTGATATCTGTCAGGAATCCCTGAATAACCCTTCACATGTGTGTGTGTGTATATATATATATATATATATATATATATATATATATATATATATATATATATATATATATATATATATATATATATATATATATTAGTAGACAACCCAAAGCATTGATCTAGGCCCATTTTTATATATTTCATGCCAACATTTCACTGTCAAATGCGATCAAATAAAAAAAATCGTTAACTTTTTGACAAACTTTAGGTTTCTCACTGAAATTATTTGGCACAAATTCATGGCACAAATTGTTGTAAATGCTTCTCCAGGATCCCCTTTGTTCAGAAATAGCAGACATATATGGCTTTGGCATTGCTTTTTGGTATTAGAAGGTCGCTAAATGCCGCTGCACACTACACTTGTATTATGCCCAGCAGTAAAGGGATTAATTAGGTAGCTTGTAGGGTTAATTTTAGCTTTAGTTTAGAGATCAGTCTCCCACCTGACACATGCCACCCTCTGATCCCTCCCTGACCCCTCTCAAACAGCTCTCTTCCCTCCCCCACCTCACAATTGTCACTGCCATCTTAAGTACTGCCAGAAAGTCTGCCAGTACTAAAATAAAAGGCTTTTTTTTTTTTTTTAAAAATTAAAAAAAATGTATATATTATTCTACAGTGTTGGATCCCCCTTAGCCCCCAACCTCCCTTATCCCCCCCAAACAGCTCTCTAACCCTCCCCCCTAATTGCCGCCATCTTGGGTATTGGCAGCTGTCTGCCAGTACCCACTATGCAATAAAATTAGGCTGTTGTTTTTTTTAGATAATCCCACTTTCTCCGTAGTGTAGCTGCCCCCCTCAATACCCTCCCCGATCCCTTTCCCAACATTTTTTCCCCACTCCCTCTCCCACCTTTCCTTACACTTGCTGTGTTCTGTAGTGGTCGCACGCTCCCACCCCCTCGTGCGCACTCCTGGGACTCAGATCCCCGCTAGCCGGAACTGCTCCAGCGATGGGCCGCCCACCCGCCTCTTTCGTATCCCTCCCACGCAACCAACGATCGGCACCATTGCTGGCTGATGCAGAGAGGACCACAGAGTGGCTCTATCTGCATCGGATGCTTAAAAAAGGATATTGCAGGATGCCTCAATATCGAAGCATCACTGCAATACCCTGAAAGCGTCTGGAAGCAATCACGATGCAGGGTACGTCCTTGGTCATTAATGACCGTTTTTTTTGTAGGATGTGCCCTGCATGTCCTTGGTCGTTAAGAGGTTAAACATAACAAAGACGCCCTTTTTATAGGCAAAAAGAAAACCAAAATAACTTTTGTGGTCCTTTACGTTTAATTAACACAAGTTTAATTTAGATACAAATCATTACATAAAACCACAAATTTGTCTTTTCAAATAGAGCATACCATTATAAAAAGCATTACAGTTTTCTTCTAGGATCAAATTTGCTTTATTCTCTTGGTATCCTTTGTTGAAGGAGAAGTAGCGCACTACTAAGCCAATGACAAGAGGCATATATGTGCAGCCACCAATCAGCAGCTAGCTCTTAGTAGTAGTAGATACTGCTACTGATCCTATCTATGTATGCTTTTCAACAAAGGATACAAAAAGCAATGCAAATTAGATAGTTGATTGAAATTGCATGCTTTGCCTGAAACAAGGAAGTTTAATTCTGACTTTATTGTCCTATAAAGGGACACTGAACCCAAATTTTTTCTTTCGAGATTCAGATAGAGCATGCAGTTTTAAGCAACTTTCTAATTTACTCCTATTATTAATTTTTTTAGTTCTCTTGCTATCTTTATTTGAAAAATAAGGCATCTAAGCTAAGGAGCCAGACAATTTTTGGTTTAGGATCCTTGGCAGCACTTGTTTATTGGTGGGTGAATTTATCCACTAATCAGCAAGAACAACCCAGGTTGTTCACCAAAAATGGGTCGGCATCTAAACTTACATTCTTGCTTTTCAAATAAAAATACCAAGAGAATGAAGAACATTTGATAATAGGAGTAAATTATAAAGTTGATTAAAATTGCATGCTCTATCTGAATCACTAAAGAAAAAATTTGGGTTCAGTGTACCTTTAACCCCTTAACGACGCATGTCGTACAGGGTACGTCTTACACAAACTGGTCTTTAAAGACCAGCGACGTACCCCTGTATGTCGTAAAGGGTTTCAAGCGACTGGAAGTGATCCTGATCGCTTCCAGCCGCTTTCAAGGTAGTGCAGTGATACCTTTTAAGGCACACCGATGCAGAGAGAGCCACTCTGTGGCCCTCTCTGCATCGGCCAGTGATGGTGCCGATTGTTGGTGGGTGGGAGCCATTGCAGGGAGGCGGGTGGGCGGCACATCGCTGGGGAACTTCCTTCTGGCTGTTCTCTATGCCGGGTGCACACGGGAGCACGCGCTGAAGGTGAGAGGCGGGTGCGCGCGCACACACGATCTAAGGCAGCTGCTGTGGAATTTTTTTTTGCTGGGAGAGGGTGGTGGGTGCGGAGGAGGGGTGATCTGGGGGTGATCTGGGAGGGGGAAGGGGTAGGGTATGGAGGGGGGCAGCTACACTACAGAAAAAGTTTTTTAAAAAAATAAAGTTATTTTATTGCAAAGTGGGCACTGGCAGACAGCTGCCAGTACCCAAAATGGTGGCTAATAGTGGGGGGATGGTTAGAGAGCACTTTGAGGGGGGGATCAGGCAGGTTGGGGGCTAAGTGGGGATCCTACGCAGCAGAATATCATTTTTTTTTTAATAATTAAAAAAAAACAAAATAAAACTTTTATTTTAGTACTGGCAGACTTTCTGCCAGTACTTAAGATGGCGGGGACAATTGTGGGGTGGGGGAGGGAAGAGAGCTGTTTGGGAGGGATCAGGGGTGGGATGTGTCAGGTGGGAAGTTGATCTCTACACTAAAGCTAAAATTAACCCTTCAAGCTCCCTACAAGCTACCTAATTAACCCCATCACTGCTGGACATAATACAAGTTTGGTGCATTTAGCGGCCTTCTAATTACTAAAAAGCAATGCCAAAGCCATATATGTCTGCTATTTCTGAACAAAGGGAATCCCAGAGAAGCATTTACAACCATTTGTGCCATAATTGCACAAGTTGTTTGTAAATAATTTCAGTGAGAAACCTAATATTTGTGAAAAAGTTTGTGAAAAAGTGAACGATTTTTTTTATTTGATCGCATTTGGCGGTGAAATGGTGGCATGAAATATACCAAAATGGGCCTAGATCAATACTTTGGGTTGTCTACTAAAAAAAAAATATATACATGTCAAGGTATATTCAGGGATTCCTGACAAATATCAGTGTTCCAATGTAACTAGCGCTAATTTTGAAGAAAAAAAAAATGGTTTGGAAATAGCAAAGTGCTACTTGTATTTATTGCTCTATAACTTACAAAAACAGCAAAGAACATGTAAACATTGGGTATTTCTAAACTCAGGACAAAATTTAGAAACTATTAAGCATGGGTGTTTTTTGGAGGTTGTAGATGTGCAACAGATTTTGGGGATCAAAGTTAGAAAAAGTCTGTTTTTTTCCATTTTTTAATCATATTTTATAAAAATTGTATGATAAATCATAAGATATAATGAAAATAATGGTATCTTTAGAAAGACCATTTAATGGCGAGAAAAATTGTATATAATATGTGTGGGTACAGTAAATGAGTAAGAGGAAAATTGCAGCTAAACACAAACACTGCAGAAATGTAAAAATAGCCCTGATCCTTAAGGGAAAGAAATTGAAAAATGGCTTTGTCCTTAAGGGGTTAAGGCCCATTACACTGACAGACAATGCCAGATATTCCAAATGAAAAGATCTGAGACTAGCTCTACCTCAGAACAAATAAAAAAACAAGCCACTGATAAACTGCATTTGTTCAAACATTAATATTCTTAATCCCATAACATATAATAGAGCATAATATTTTAAGAGTTATGGTAACCTTTACATGTTCTAAAATAAGGTCCGGAATCTAAGCGACATCTTAGATGGACTTTAATTGATTACTTCTAATGAAGATGCACCGTAACTTACTTTTTAATCTAATACCCCACACTCTGGCCGTCCTCTTCAAAACTCTTTTTTTTTGGGGGGGGGGGGCTAACGGTTTGAACTATTCTCCAATCGGCGCTCCAGCCGTACAGCACCTTTTTTTGTAGCTAGAGCGCAGATTGGAGAACAGTTCAAACCATTCGTTCACAAAATATGATTTCAAATCCTTAGATTCCGGACCTTATTTTAAAACATGTAAAGTTTACCATCATTTTAAGTGAGCAATTGAGCAATAAAATCAGCTGAAACAAAGTATATATTGATTAGGCACAGGGAACTATCAGTTTAACATATTATTAAAGCCTGTAGTGGAAACAGTTATTTAAAGGGACAGTCAAGTCCAAAATAAACTTTCATGATTCAGATAGGGCATGTCATTTTAAACAACTTTCCAATTTACTTTTATCACAAAGTTTGCTTTGTTCTCTTGGTATTCTTAGTTGAACTCTAAACCTAATGCTAATTTCTTACACCCTGAATGCCTTTTGACAGTTTTTCACCACTAGAGGGTGTTAGTTCAAGTGTGTTATATAGATAACATTGTGCTCACCCACGTGGAGTTACCTAGGAGTCAGCACTGATAAAATGCAAGTCTGTCAAAAGAATTAAAATAAGGGGGCAGTTTGCAGAGCCATAGATACAAGGTAATCAGAGGTAAAACGTGTATTATTATAACTGTGTTGGTTATGCAAAACTGGGTAATAAAGGGATTATCTATCTTTTTAAACAACAAAAATTCTGGTGTTGACTGTCCCTTTAAAATTTAGGAGCCAACCTAAATGATCAAGACACATAAAAATTCTAGGAGTTTTAAAACTCCTGATATTTGTTTTACCCATAGTTTAAAGTGAAACCCTAAATTATTACTAGACATAATGATGGATTCACAGCAAACAGCCTGAGAATAATATGTAAAAAAAAAAAAATGATTATATCAGTTGCTTAAATATTGAAGAAATAAATGTAAAGGTTTAGTACTTATAAATTATTGGGCTCTGCTATGTTGTTACCTTTGTTTCCTTATATTTAAAAGCCTCTTTATATTATCTCTTCTGCTGAAACCAGATAGAAAAAGTTATAAATGAACCGATAACAATAAAATCTGTCAAGGTAGTCTCAAACGGTACCTTAAAATATTTAATTTCCAATATTTCCCATCAGGGGCGCGATCCGATATAGATCGCAGTTTGCGGCGCAAGCGAGGGAACCGGCGTCGCCCGCAGTTTCAGCTCGCAACTCGAGCCATCCCATATAAGTCGCCGTCAGATGCTAACGTGCCGTAAGTCTCACAAACCAGCGATGTCCAGAAATCTGCGCAAGTACAAATTTCTGGCGTCGCCAGTGACTTGCGGCACGTTAGAAACTGCCGGCGCCTATAAAACCTGACTAAAGTTTAAAACACCCGCACTGTCTAACACGCCTCCCTAACATAGCCCGCACTGTCTAACACGCCTCCCTAACATAGCCCGCACTGTCTAACCCTCTATCCGCTATCCCCCCTCACTAGCCTAACAATAAAAAAGCTATTAACCCCTAAACCGCCGCTCCCGTACCCCGCCGCCAGCTATATTATATCTATAACCCCCTAAAGTGAGCCCCTAACACCGCCGCCATCTATATTAAAATTATTAACCCCTAATGTAAGCCCCTTACACCGCCGCCATCTCTATTAAAATGATTAATCCCTAATTTGATCTACCTACCCCGCCGCCAGCTATATTATCTATATTAACCCTAAGTATATTATAGTTAATATAGTTATTACATTATATATATTAACTATATTAACCCTAATTATATTAGGGTTAATATAGTTACTATAGTATTTATATTAACTATATTAACTCTATCTAACCCTAACTAAATTTATATTAAATTAATCTAATTCATTTATAAACTAAAATATTCCTATTTAAATCTAAATACTTACCTATAAAATAAACCCTAAGATAGCTACAATATAATTAATAATTACATTGTAGCTATGTTAGGGTTAATATTTATTTTACAGGTAAATTGTTAATTATTTTAACTAGGTATAATAGATATTAAATAGATATTAACTATTTAATATCTACCTAGTTAAAATAATTACCCAATTACCTGTAAAATAAATCCTAACCTAAGTTACAAATACACCTACACTATCAATAAATTTAATAAACTACAAACATCTATCTAAAAATACAATTAAATTAACTAAACTAAATTACAAAAAAAAACAAACACTAAATTACAAAAAATAAAAAAAAGATTACAAGATTTTTAAGCTAATTACACCTATTCTAAGCCCCCTGATCGGAACAGCCAATAGAATGCGAGCTCAATCTGATTGGCTGATTGGATTAGCCAATCGGATTGAACTTGAATCTGATTGGCTGATTCAATCAGCCAATCAGATTTTTTTAACTTAATTCCGATTGGCTGATAGAATCCTATCAGCCAATCGGAATTCGGCGGACGCCATCTTGGATGACGTCATTTAAAGGTACCTCATTCCAAGTTCAGCAGTCGGCCGGGATGGATGCTCCGCGGCGGCGGAGCGAAGAAAGAAGATTGAAGATGCCGCCGGAAGAATGAAGACTTTGCTGCCGCTTGGAGGAAGACGTCGCCGGAGGAAGAATTCTTCTTTGCCGCTTGGAGGAAGACATCGCCCGGATCGGATCAGGAGTTCGGCCCGGTGTGGTGAAGACAAGGTAGGGAGATCTTCAGGGGGGTAGTGTTAGGCTTTTTTAAGGGGGGTTTGGGTGGTTTTAGAATAGGGGTATGTGGGTGGTGGGTTGTAATGGGGGGGGGGGGATTGTATTTGTTGTATGCAAAAGAGCTGAATTCTTTGGGGCATGCCCCACAAAAGGCCCTTTTAAGGGCTGGTAAGGTAAAGAGCTTTGAAATTTGTTTAATTTAGAATAGGGCAGGGAATTATTTTTATTTTGGGGGTTTATTATTTTATTAGGGGGCTTAGAATAGGTGTAATTAGCTTAAAAATCTTGTAATCTTTTTTTTTATTTTTTGTAATTTAGTGTTTGTTTTTTTTTGTAATTTAGTTTAGTTAATTTAATTGTATTTTTAGATAGATGTTTGTAGTTTATTAAATTTATTGATAGTGTAGGTGTATTTGTAACTTAGGTTAGGATTTATTTTACAGGTAATTGGGTAATTATTTTAACTAGGTAGATATTAAATAGTTAATAACTATTTAATATCTATTATACCTAGTTAAAATAATTAAAAATTTACCTGTAAAATAAATATTAACCCTAACATAGCTACAATGTAATTATTAATTATATTGTAGCTATCTTAGGGTTTATTTTATAGGTAAGTATTTAGATTTAAATAGGAATATTTTAGTTTATAAATGAATTAGATTAATTTAATATAAATTTAGTTAGGGTTAGATAGAGTTAATATAGTTAATATAAATACTATAGTAACTATATTAACCCTAATATAATTAGGGTTAATATAGTTAATATATATAATGTAATAACTATATTAACTATAATATACTTAGGGTTAATATAGATAATATAGCTGGCGGCGGGGTAGGTAGATTAAATTAGGGGTTAATCATTTTAATAGAGATGGCGGCGGTGTAAGGGGCTTACATTAGGGGTTAATAATATTAATATAGCTGGCGGCGGTATAGGGGGATTAGATTAGGGGTTAATAATTTTTATATAGGTGGCGGCGGTGTAAGGGGTCAGATTAGGGGATAGATAAGGTAGATGGCGGCGGTTTTAGAGGCTCACAGTAGGGGGTTAGTTTATGTAGATGGCGGCGGGGTCCGGGAGCGGCGGTTTAGGGGGTAATAACTTTATTAGGGATTTCGGGGGGGGGGGATCGCGGTTGACAGGGAGATAGACATTGCGCATGCGTTAGGTGTTAGGTTTATTTTAGCAGATCGCGGTTGACAGGGAGATAGACATTGCGCATGCGTTAGGTGTTAGGTTTATTTTCTAGTTAGTTTAGGGAGTTACGGGGCTCCAATAGTCAGCGTAAGGCTTCTTACGGCTGCTTTATGTGGCGAGGTGAAAATGGAGTACGTTTTCTCCATTTTCGCCACGTAAGTCCTTACGCTGCATATTGGATACCAAACTGCTCGGGTTTGGCATACCTGCCTATGGCCCAAAAAACTGCGGGCGACGGCAGAAATATACGGGCGTAACTTCTAGGTTACGCCGTATATGTGATACCAAACCCGCGCAAATATTGGCGTCGCCGGCTTTTGCGGGCGACGATTTATATCGGATCGACCCCCAGAAGCCTAAGCTATAACAACAAGCTATAAAATGAGTGCCTGATGTCCAACCAATAAAGGAGCTGTTTGTGGTGCTGATGTTAAACAGCTTAGTCCCCCACTTCCTAATGTGGACAAATACAGATGTATTTTAGAGCACTGATTGATAGATTTATTTATTGAAATTGACAATGTGTACACTCCCAAAGCGTTCATTCTTGTATTTTTGTCTAGCATTTTCTATTTATACAAGCAATGAGACCAAGCTATCAATTATCACAAGCTTAGGAGTTGAAAAGATAATAAAATAACCAAATATGCAAGCTAAAATTGAAATGTGTCATCTTCTTGTCATGTTGCTATTCTTTAATATATTTATTTTTGGAATGTTCTCTTATGTATATCCTTCCATAGTATATATTATACATAAATTCATGAATATATTACAAAAAGAAAAAAGAACAATTAATAAAATCCATGAATTTTCAAAATTATTATATGCCCAAACTGGCTATGCCCATATAGGTAGAGCTTTAAGAGCTGACAAGTAGATCACAAGATAGCTGTGTGTCTTAGCTGTTTCTCTTCATCCACATGGGTAAATATGACCTCAAGTTAAAAACAAATTTGTAACCACGTTCTGCACAAATATAATAAACACTATAATTCTTATAGCAAGTAAAAAAACGTGCTCTGCATGAGTAAGCAAGTGTATTACAATATTTGGCACACCCTTTGCACACAACTACATCATAGTGACAACTTTCACAAACAAGTCTGCATTTCTGGTATCAATTTAAAAACAATATCTTGACTGTGATTTGGTGATTTCGTATAGTATTTGTCAGGGAGGCTTTATTTCTGAAAACACACATTTCAAATATCTTATAATATACATAATAATTCTTCAAAACATACACAAACAATATTTGTGGACCACCACAAATATACCATACATTTTTTAAAGAAAAATAATTATTATGCACTTTTAAAAAAGGTTATAAAACTTTTGTCAGCCAATCACGGTGGATTATATAGACAGAGAAATAAATACGTTAGTAATGGCTACAATGAAGCCACAAAAATGTACCTTTAGAAAATAGCCATTTAATGCAGTCTTTTTTGGATTATAATTCATTATCAGTCTAGTTGTCATTTCCATATCTGCCAGTTCATTCAAAACTGTATATCCAATACCCTTCAACAACCTTCAATCAATCATAGCAATCAACTCAAGCACATCACAGCTATCCTTAGTCTCTGCATTTCGGATATGACTCAGATTCTACATCAGTTTTACTCAAAAAATTGTAAATAATTGTCATTTTTAGAAATGAAATGATAGAGAGGATAGATAGAATTAGATCAACGTAATCTGATATTGCATTTCCCCAGAATGCACACAGATAGCATAAGAGAACAGAAACATTACCTGTTCAGAACCCTGGAAGCAGATCTTGCAGGTGGGGGGGCTTGGTGTGTGTGTGCCAGTGTCACTGCTCTCCATGCTGTCAGAATCTCGGTGTAAGGCTGCTCCCACAGCCTGACACTGCTCTGCATCCTCCTGCTGCTCCTGTTTATCATCACTCGGTTCGTCCACAGGCTGATCCCCAGCCCTCTTCTCCTGCTGATCCCCCTGCTCCTGTATCCCAGATGGCTGTAAGGCTGTGCCAGCCATGTGTGTGCCCAGTAAAGCTACTGCAGGGCTGCGGCACACAGATCAGGTGCAATGCTGGGTCACTGTGTGTCCGGCTCCATCACAAGAGGAGGCAGCAAATCATCTGATGCTAGTGGAGAAACAGGGAGGAGGAGACTCAGAGCTGGATACTGATAGTAACCTTACATTGCCTGAAATATACCTATATGTACATATACATATGGACAGTTACATTTAGGGAGAGCGATCAGCTTAACAAATGATCACACACATATTACATTTTATTTATGTATATTGTGTCTAAAAAGAGCAGTACAAACTAGACAGACACAGTTCAATTAACTGTGTGTATGTGTGGGTAGGGGGTGGTTATGTTGCTTAAAGGAACACTGTACTCAGGCAAGCAGCTGTGAAGATGTCATTATTTCAAAGTTTTTGCAGTAGCATAATTTCAAATAGGCTGAGCCTTAAAAGCAGACAAATCTCATCCAATGAAAATAAATATTGTAATGAAATGTGATCATAGATAATGATCTACGGTGACCACTGCATTGGTTGCTATGGCTGTAACTTTCTGAAAGTTTAATGCATATTTTCCCAAAATGCAATGAATCTAACCCTAAAATAAATTTCTCTCTTTGTCTTCCAAACGCAGTGACTATTGTCCCCAAATAAAGCTGTAAAATATTAATGCATATTTCCATAAGAGTATTGTCCTCTCTCTCTGTCAAACTTTATTGAATCGTTTATCAAACTATTATCTCACAAAACTTAATAAATCAGTTCACTAAAACATTTTCTCTCTCTCTCTCAAAGCTCATTGAATTTTTTTCCTATAATCTCCTCTCAACTTCAATCAATATTTTGCTTAAAATATTTCTCTCTTAAAGTGAAGGTAAAGTTTCACATATTACACTTTTGCCCCTGTAAAAACTATTAAAATAAATGGGACTTTAAGTCATGAAAATTTTATAATCGCTATATTTATCTATTTATTACCGTTTCTTGATCCGATTCCAAACCCTTTTAAAACAACCCGTTTCTTTTTTTTTTTTCATAATACCGGTCACGTTTTCTGACTATCCAACTGAAACACTGGCCACTAGGCGGCCGTCATATGACGTCACCGCCTTATTGCTCTATATGCGCATGCGCGGCCTTCACTTCCTTTCCTTTCTTCTCACAGCTTGTTACAGTTTAGCGCATGCGCTTTTTTTATTTCGTCAGGCATCGTCTTGGCTGTTGCAAGGAATATTGACGCCTGCGCTTTAGGTCTAAGATTTTTTCTTTCACGCAGGCGCAAATCGAATGTACGGCGTAAGCTGCGCATGCGCAAGTGAGCCGTAAATCGGGAACGCGCTTTGGAAGTACGTACAGAGCGGGTGGGACCGCTCTGTACGTAATATAGTGAAAAATCAGGAAATGAAAGGAGGGAGGAGCAAAGAACGGCAGAGACTGTAAATATAAACGTTTAAAAATACAACATATATACAATGATGAAAAAAAAACTTAGCGATCACAGTATATACTAGATAAATAATAGAATACAAGCATCAAAAAAGCAAAACTGTATCTTCACTTTAAATCTCAATTAACATTATCCCTATGGTCTATTTTTTTTTTTTTTTTGCTCTCAAATTTGAACTCTTTTCCATAAAATAATCATTTTTTGTTATTTATATAAATTATCCCAGGTGGGGATAAAGAAAGCGCGCTTAAAAACAAACATAAAACATATATATTTGTTAGCAAACAAAGTCAGTATGTAACTCTACCGTAAACCGGCTAATGAGTGTGTCCTTGAAAAAAGAAAGATTTCTGTGAATCCGTTTCAATGTTTTTCTTCTGGAAAACAATGGTAGATGTTTTTCTTCTGAGATGCAATAGTAGCGTGAAGGCAGGCAGCTCCTCTTGGTCCCACAGAGTGGGGGAAAGCTAGAAAATGCAAGAATGAAAAAAGAGGGCGCCACAATAGCGTAATATTGATTAAAAAGGCTTTAATATAGAAGTTGTCCGTGCTTTGTGGTATTCCATTACAATACAACAACACGCCAAGTCCGATATTCCATTTGAAATTACTAGTACCAAGAAAAGGTTGCCTAGGGGGTACCAGAAAAGACTCCAAGGAACGTTATCTCTCCAGTGCACTAGCCACTGTTAAAGGGACAGTACACTGTAAAATTGTTTTTCCATAAATGTATTTTAAATGAATTGTTATACCAACGGCAGAGTATAAAATATTTGAGAAATTGCATTTTCGGGTTTATTTGTGTATCTGAAGTAGCTGGTTTTGTGCTTTGAAACCACAGCCTATTACAAGGGGTTGAGCTTCAGGTAATATCAGATCTCATTATGTTATCACTTTCATGTACACAGACTTGCTTCTTTATCTTATATTTGTCTGGAACACCAAAGCTCAATACATAGAGAGAACAATGGAAAATTATCATTTTATTGCTTAACTATCATGCCCCCCACTGAGAGTGTAATCTCTTCTGCTGGCTGTGTTTACTTAGGCTTGTTAATAGCATATACGCCAGTATCAAAACTTTCAGTATAGGTTGGGAAACCACAAGCTAAATCAGCTATTTCAAATGCTGAAATATGAGTAAAGGTGCTACTTGCAACCAATTTAATACACTCTAGCAGGTAAAAAGGATCATTGGGAATAACTTAAAGGGCAGAAAGTTTTTGGGTGAACTGTCCCTTTAAGTGCTAGCAAGCTATCACGCACTGGTCACAGCACAGTGCCTCTTGTTCTGGTAAGCACACTACCTGTCTATACACTGTTGCTCACATTACCAGACAATATTACGCTATTGTGGCGCCCTCTTTTTTCCTTCTTGCATTTTTTGTTATTTGTATCTCACAGCTTCATTAATCTGTTCCCGGGTGTGGGTAAAAGCCGGATCTTGCCGGATCCTGCCAGATCCATGTCTAATTTAGACAGCTACACACAAATGTAAGTGTTTTCCACACAAACACATCCAGACACTTCTGGATCAACCATGTTTTTACACAAAAACATCTGGGTCTTTTCAGAACCAACACTTTTTTACAAAAAAACAGCTGGATCCTACCGGATCCATGTCTAATTTAGACAGATATACACAAATGTAAGTGTTTTCCACACAAACACATCCAGACACTTCCAGATCCAACATTTGTTTATACAAAAACATCTGGGTCCTTTCAGAACCAACACATATTTTACAGAAAGACAGCCGGATCCTAACGGATCCATGTCTAATTTAGACAGATATTTACAGATTTAAATGTTTTCCACACAAACACATCCAGACACTTCTGGATCCAATATTTTTTTACACAAAAACATCTGGGTCCTTTCAGAACCAACACTTCTTTACAGAGAAAAACTGCCGGATCCATGTCTCATTTAGACAGATATACACAAATGTGTTTTCCACACAAACACATCCAGACACTTCTGGATCAAACAATGTCATACACAAAAACATCTGGGTCCTTTCAGAACCAAGAGTTTTTATTACAGAAAAACAGCCAGATCCTGCCGGATCCATGTCTAATTTAGACAGATATACACAAATGTAAGTGTTTTCCACACAAACACATCCAGACACTTTTGGATCCAACATTTTTTTACACAAAAACATCTGGGTCCTTTCAGAACCAACACTTTTTTTAAACAAAAATAGCCGGACCCATGTCTAATTTAGACAGATACACACAAATTTAAGTGTTTTCCACACAAACACATCCAGACACTTCTGGATCCAACATTTTTTTACACAAAAACATCTGGGTCCTTCCAGAACTAACTTTTTTAATAGAAAAAAAAGCCGGATCCTGCTGGATCCATTTCTAATTTAAACAGATACACACAAATTTAAGTGGTTTCCACACAAACACATCTAGACACTTCAAGATTCAACAATATTTTACAAAAAAAAACATTGGGGTCCTTCCAGAACCAATTCTTATTAATAGAAAAACCGCTAGATCCTGACAAATCTATGTCTAATTTAGACAGATATACACAAATTTAAGTTTTTTTCACACAGACATATTAAGTTTTTTCCATACAAACACATCCAGACACTTCTAAATCCAATAATATTTTACACAAAAATGATCTGAATCCTACCAGAACCGTTTTTTTTTTTTTTTACGTAAATAGGCTGGATCCATGTCCTATTTAGACAGACACACACAAATTCAGGAATTTCCACATAAACACATCCAGATAATGCTGAATTTAATGTTATTTTATACAAAAACATCTTGATACTACTAGAACCAACCCTATTTAACAAAAAAACAGCCGCATTCTGCTGGATCCATGTCTAATATAGAAAGTCAAAAACCAATTTGAGTATTTTCCTCTCAGAAAAATAGACATACCCTGCCTAATCCATATCTAATTTAGACAAAAACATGTAAAATCCAAATGTTTTTAATACAAACTCATCCAGGCATTGCTGGATCCAATACTATTATACACCAAAACACCAGGATACTACCAGAACCAACTCTTTTTTTACATTAAAACAGATGGATCCTGCCCGATCCGTGTCTGATTTAGACAGGTAGACACAAATGTGTTTTCCACACAAACACATCCAGACACTCCTGAATCCAAAGCTATAATACACAAAAACATCAGGATCCTACCAGAACCAACTCTGCTGTATCCAGTGCTATATTTACACACAAACAAAATGTGTTGGTTCTGAAAAGAACCAGATGTTTTGGTGTAAAATATTATTGGCTCCAGAAGTGTCTGGATGTGTTTGTGTGGAAAACACATTTCTGTGTAACTGCCTAATTAGACATGGATCCAGCAGGATCTGACTGTTTATTTTATCAAAAGTGTTGGTTCTAAAAGGACCCAGATGTTTTTGTGTAAAAAAATTGATGGATTCAGAAGTGTCTGAATGTGTTTGTGTGGAAAACACATTTGTGTGTCTCTGTCTAAATTAGACATGGATCCGGCAGGATACGGCTGTTTTTCTGTAAAAAAGGGTTGGTTCTGAAAAGACCCAGATGTTTTTGTGTAAAAAAAATGTTGGATCCAGAAGTGTCTGGATGTGTTTGTGTGGAAGACAATTAAATTTGTGTGTATCTATCTAAATTAGACATGGATCCGGCAGGATACGGCTGTTTTTCTGTAAAAAAGGGTTGGTTCTGAAAAGACCCAGATGTTTTTGTGTAAAAAAAATGTTGGATCCAGAAGTGTCTGGATGTGTTTGTGTGTAAAACACTTAAATTTGTGTATATCTGTCTAAATTAGACATGGATCCGGTAGGATCCGGTTTTCTGGTAAGAGGGCGAACTTTGGAAAAATGTTGTACTCTTACCAGAACACCAGCTTTTACGCACACCCTCTTTTCCCTAAAATAACGCTCACCTTTATCAAGTCTCAATTGTGTCCCTTTTAAATCTCAGTGAATTATTTTAAATCGCAGTGAATGTTTTCAACGCCTTTAAAATCTTAATATTTTCACTAAAATACATTTCATTTCACTCAAATGCAATTATGCATTTCCCTTAAAAAAAATAAAAAAAAATCAGAGATCTTAGTTTTATCTCTCAGAATAACTGTGCAGTTTAATTGCATTATTTTTTTTTCAAAATAACATGCAAATGAATCTTTTTTTTATCCTTCATTATTACTGGGTGGTAAAAACTAGAGCAAATACATCGTTTGAACAACACAACCTAGAACTACAATTGCCGGGAGCCGATGACGTCCTTCCAATACTTTTTCTGTAAATGATGATACAGGAGCAGGCAAACTACGGAGATAATGCTGCAAGCAGTAGCTGATTTGCATAGTGCTGGCATTTATTACAGCCCACAGTGACACTTGCCATTTCCTGATGGAATAAGGTGCAGGCGGAGGGAAGGCCCTGAGACCACAGTAACTAGCTAGGAGCCTTATGCTGCTCTGACTCTGGATCACTACATTGTATAATATATTACGCCGTGATAACGGATTGCAATTCAAATGGAGAATACTTCCTCTTGGGTAAAATAATCACGTGTACTTAACTTCACGTGACCACGATTGGTTATAAATTAATGTTGTGATCTCGAGCTGCGCTTGGAACACTTATTGTAACTTGTAATGTTGTTCTTCGCGCTCACGTTTAGAATAACATTTCAATAACGTAAAAGTTGTTTTTTTCCCTTCTGCAGTTAATTTGGAAATATAAGGTTAATACACTCCATCTTTTTTTTTATAAGCAGAGTGAATTGTTTATATATATTTATAAGAAATAAAATATTGCTAACGTAGTGTATTTTTTTATACTGCTAGGAGCAGATTAAATGTGTTTTTAGCGCTAAAGGCGTCAGTTCTAAACAGTCAGGAACTAGCCGCGGCTAATGTAATGCAGTGCTGTGCAATATATAAAAATGAGGGGATTAAGGGTACTTAACCAATATCTTTTTCTGTAAATGCCAAAATAAATGGATGTTTAAGCTACATGAACTGAATCTCTTTAAAGGGGCATTAAAATAATTTCCCTCATAAATGTTTAAGCGTAGTAACGGAAATATATGCAATGCACATTTATTATTTACTTTGCCTTCCGTTCCTGTAATATACTACTGTAAATTGTGCTTTTCTATCTACTGTCTCTGGAGGTTGGAGTACATACTAGGGCGCTATTTAGAAGACACGTCACGTGTACATGCTACATGGCAAATTTGCGATTGCTACGTCAATGCAGTGGCTCATTATTATACCTGGCTCACTGCCTAAAACGGAAAATGAGACTTTTACTTTACAGGGTATTTTATATAAATACCAAACAGTGAAGGCATACTGGAAATGGAGGCTTACATGGTCTTCTTTCCTAGAAAGCATACATTGTAAGTAGCAGTAGGAAACACGTGTTTTGCTTAACTATTAGGTTAAAAAAAAAAAACCTTATTTGATCCTCTCTATTTTCATCTCACAATTTCTACAACATTTTTTTAATAACATCACATGATAAAAGTTACAAGTTAATCGAGGTCACACAGGGGCAAAACTTCCAGTGGTGCACTGCAGTGTGGCCCCCAGGACCCAAGTGCTGAGGACACATCCCTATATAAGCCAGTCTATACATAGGGGACCCACAAACATTTTTTGTACCAGGGCCTTTGTTGAGTAGGTCCTCTACTGCTCACACATGAACTCACCATACAAACATCCTTCCCTAAAATATTTTTGTCTTTATTTACAGGTATGTATAACACACACACACAATGTAATATATGCATTGGTATTTAAAGGGACAGTCTACACCAGAATTTGTATTGTTTAAAAATATAGATAATCCCTTTATTACCCATTCCCTAGTTTTGCACAAGCAACACAATTATATAAATACACCTTTTACCTCTGTGATTACCTCTGCAAACTGCCCCCTTATTTCAGTTCTTTTGACAGACTTGCATTTTAGCCAATAAGTGCTGGCTCATAGGAACTTCACGTGCATGAGCACAGTGTTATCTATATGACACACATGAACTAACACCCTCTAGTGGTGACAAACTGTCAAAATGCCCTGAGAGAAGAGGCAGCCTTCAAGGCCTTAGAAATTAGCATATGAACCTCCCAGGTTTAGCTTTCAACTAAGAATACCAAAAGAACAAAGCAAAATTGGTGATAAAAGTAAATTGGAAAATTGTTTAAAATTACATTCTCTAGCTGAATCATGAAAGTTTATTTTGGACTAGACTGTCCCTTTAATGCAAAAACTACTCAAAACTAATAAAAGCTTATAATGAAATTATGTTCATAGAGCATTTTATGCCTAAAGTCTTTTTTTTTAAATGGTTATAAACCATGAATAGCACATTTACATTCGTTTAAAATTCCCCTCCATTTTTTGGTGAAACATAGATATAAAGCCTTAAAACACTTTTTGATTGTAAAAAAAAATTAAATAAATAAATCCATAATATATACTCAATCAGAATAATTAAAGAAATAGACCAATTTATTAACAAGAAATTAGTCCAGAAATAATATGGCTTTAGCATTATTTTCCTGTATAAGTAAACAGAGCATTTTTATGCGGATATAATATGCGCATGGTCAAGAAGGAAAAATTGCGGAGCACCAGTTTGAAAAAAACGGCTAAAATATAACTTTTATTATTAGTAATAGCAATCCAATAAAAAAATGCACAATTAGTACAATGCTATGCCTTAACCAGTCACTTATAGGATGGAGGTGATGATTTTGGTAGTAAAAAATTTTTAGGATCCAAAGTTAAATTAATGAGTTTTGTTTTTTTACTTACTGACCCTCCTTGTTTTGTTGTTCTTAAAATAAAATATTTGTGTAGAAAGTAGGGTAAACTAGAGGTGCATGAAGGACTTGAACGTTTGCGCTTTATTGTTAGCACAAGTTAAATACAGCAGATATTACTAAATAAGGGATTCCACGTGTCATCCAACACAGCCCAACTTTAAATACATTTCTTTTAAGAGCTCAAGAATATTTCCAAAAAACATCTGAGTATAATGAGTATAATGTTCACATCACATTACATCCTTAACAATGAGACCTAAGCAATTATTATCTTCTCTACCCATCCATTTGACCCCATATCCCCAAGTACCTTTTATCTTGCAATTAGAACACCTTGAGAAGAAATACACTGACACCTGAACTGGAGGAAAATACTAGCCATGGTCATGTTTATTAAATCTGTCAGGGCAATGGCCAACAATTTTTTTTTTTTATTGTTAATCTGCTTGAGATAGCAGCAAATAATTCTGCACTCTAGCCCAGTGTTTCTCAACCCCAGTCCTCCACTTCCCCTAACAGGCCAGATTATCATGATATCTTAAAGGGACATTAAACACTAAATTAAATGGACACTAAACCCATTTTTTTTTCTTTCGTGATTCAGATAGAGTAGGCAATTTTAAGCAACTATTATCATATTTCCTTCATTCTCTTGCTATCTTTATTTAAAAAGCAGGAATGTGATGCATAGGAGCCGGCCTATTTTTTGTTTAGAACCTGGGTTATGCTTGCTTATTGGTGGGTAAATGTAAGCCTCCAATAAGCAAGCACTATCCATGGTGCTGAACCTAAAATGGGCTGGCTGCTAAGATTTACATCCCTGGTTTTAAAATAAAGATAGCAAGAGAACAAAGAAAAAATTATAATAGGAGTAAATTAGAAAGTTGCTTAAAATGTTGTGCTCTAACTGAATAGTGAAAGAAAAAAATTAGGTTCAGTGTCCCTTTAATTCTAGATAGAATGATGCATTCAAAGAAAAGATTAGTCTGAGAATAACATGTAGATGTATTTTTTTTTAAAGTTTCATTAGTTGTTTAAATAGTAACAAAGTAAGTGTAAAGTTTTAGTGTCTATAAAACAATGGGAGCTGCCATGTTGCAACTTAGGTTACCTTCTCTGTTGTGGGCAATTAGGGATAGTTATAAATAGGCCACTAGAGTGTGCAGCCAATAACTGCGTGGAATATAACAGTGTTCTGCACTTCTATTTCTAACAGGAACGACAAAGCTCACAATTTCAGAATGGAATTATAGGAAAAGGGGGAAAAATAAATAATAAAAATATATTGTAGCGTTTTTTATATATACGATATACCATTTTATATTACCATATCAAAGTGTTAAATGTCCCTTTAAGTAAAGTACAACTAAAATAATCACCTCATGAGTGAGAGCAGGTTAGTAACCATGATTACTGATCAGCTTTCAAACCTGTCCTTAGGCCTCTCTAACAGGCCAGATTTTCAGGATTACCTTGGGTGGGAGCAGGTTCAAAACTATCACCTAGATTACGAGTTTTGCATTAGGATGGGTGCGGTGCTAACGAGCAGTTTTCCCTCACCGCTCACTTGCAGACAGCGCTGGTATTACGGGTTTTTATAAACCCGGCGTTAGCCGCAAAAAAGTGAGCGAAGAGCAAAATTTTGCTCCACATCTCACCTCAATACCAGCGCTGCTTACGTTAACGGTGAGCTGGTAAAACGTGCTCGTGCACAATTTCCCCATAGGAATCAACAGGGAGAGCCGGCTGAAAAAAAACCTAACACCTGCAAAAAAGCAGCGTTTAGCTCCTAACGCAGCCCCATTGATTGCTATGGGGAAAATAAATTTATGTCTACACCTAACACCCTAACATGAACCCCGAGTCTAAACACCCCTAATCTTACACTTATTAACCCCTAATCTGCTGCCCCCGACATCGCCGACACCTGCATTATATTATTAACCCCTAATCTGCCGCTCTGGACACTGCCGCCACCTACATTATACTTATGAACCCCTAATCTGCTGCCCCCAACATCTACATTGCATTTATTAACCCCTAATCTGCCACCCCCAATCTCGCCGCAACCTAACTACATTTATTAACCCCTAATCTGCCGCCCCCAACGTCGCCACCACTATAATAAAGTTATTAACCCCTAAACCTAAGTCTAACCCTAACCCCCCTAACTTAAATATAATTTAAATAAAATTAATACAATTAACTAAATTATTCCTATTTAAAACTAAATACCTATAAAATAAAACTAAACTAGCTACAATATAATTAATAGTTACATTGTATCTAGCTTAGGGTTTATTTTTATTTTACAGGCAACTTTGTACTGTATTTATTTTAACTAGGTAGAATAGTTAGTAAATAGTTATTAACTATTTAATAACTACCTAGTTAAAATAAAGACAAATGTACCTGTAAAATAAAACCTAATCTAAGTTACAATTACACCTAACACTACACTATAATTAAATTAATTCCCTAAACTAAATACAATTAATTACAATTAAATAAAATTATCTAAAGTACGAAAAAAAACACTAAATTACAGAAAATAATAAAATAATTACAAGATTTTTAAACTAATTACACCTACTCTAATCCCCCTAACAAAATAAAAAAGCCTCCCAAAATAAAAGAAATTACAAATAGCCCTTAAAAGGGCCTTTCACGGGGCATTGCCCCAAAGTAATCAGCTCTTTTACCTGAAAAAAAAAGTACAAATACCCCCTTCACCATTAAAACCCACCACCCACACAACCAACTCTACTCTAAAACCCACCCAATACCCCCTTAAAAAAAACTAACACTAACCCCTTAAAGATCACCTTACCTGGAGACGTCTTCACCCAACCGGCCAGAAGTAGTCCTCCAGACGGGCAGAAGTCTTCATTCAAACCGGGCAGAAGTGGTCCTCCAGACGGGCAGAAGTCTTCATCCAGACGGCATCTTCTATCTTCATCCATCCGGCGTGGAGCGGGTCCATCTTCAAAACATCCAACGCAGAGCATCCTCTTCTTTCTTCGTCCGAGTAATGAATGAAGGTTCCTTTAAATGACATCATCCAAGATGGCTTCCCTTCAATTCCGATTGGCTGATAGAATTCTATCAGCCAATCGGAATTAAGGTAGAAAAAATCCTATTGGCTGATTGGATCAGCCAATAGGATTGAACTGGCATTCTATTGGCTGATTGGAACAGCCAATAGAATGCCAGCTCAATCCTATTGGCTGATTGGATCAGCCAATAGGATTGAACTTAAATCCTATTGGCTGATTGTATCAGCCAATAGGATTTTTTCTACCTTAATTCCGATTGGCTGATAGAATGCAAGGTCAATTCTATTGGCTGATCCAATCAGCCAATCGGATTGAACTTCAATCCGATTGGCTGATTAAATCAACCAATCTGATTTTTCCTACCTTAATTCCGATTGGCTGACAAAATCCTATCAGCCAATCGGAATTCGAGGGACACCATCTTGGATGACGTCATTTAAACTAACCGTCATTCATCGAGTAGTCGGCGTGCTGGAAGGATGCTCCGCGCCGGATGTCTTCAAGATGGAGTCGCTCCTCGTCGGATGGAAGAATATAGAAGATGCCGCTTGGATGAAGCCTTCTGCCGGTCCGGATGTCCTCTTCTGCCCGGATAGGATGAAGACTTCTGCCGGTCCGGATGTCCTCTTCTGCCCGGATAGGATTAAGACTTCTGCCGGTTCGGATGACCACTTGTGCCCGGCTGGGTGAAGACAGCTCAAGGTAGGGTGATCTTCAATGGGGTAGTGTTAGATTTTTTTAAGGGGGTATTGGGTGGGTTTTAGAGTAGGGGTGTGTGGGTGGTGGGTTGTAATGTTGGGGGGTATTGTATTTTTTTTTTTTACAGGTAAAAGAGCTGATTACTTTGGGGCAATGCCCCACAAAAGGCCCTTTTAAGGGCTATTTGTAATTTAGCATAGGGTAGGGTATTTTATTATTTTGGGGGGCTTTTTTATTTTATTAGGGGGCTTAGATTAGGTGTAATTAGTTTAAACTTCTTGTAATTTTTTTTTCCTGTAATTTAGTGTTTGTTTTTTTTTCGTAATTTAGTTTATTGAATTTAATTGTATTTAATTGTAGGTAGTTTAGGTAATTTATTTAATGATAGTGTAGTGTTAGATGTAATTGTAACTTAGGTTAGGATTTATTTTACAGGTAATTTTGTACTTATTTTAGCTAGGTATTGTACCTAGTTAAAATAAATACAAAGTTGCCTGTGAAATAAATATAAATCCTAAACTAGCTACAATGTAACTATTAGTCATATTGTAGCTATCTTATGGTTTATTTTATAGGTATGTATTTAGTTTTAAATAGGATTAATTTATTTAATTATGTTAAATTTATTTCGTTTAATTTAAATTATATTTAAGTTAGGGGGGTTAGGTTTAGACTTAGGTTTAGGGGTTAATACCTTTAATATAGTAGCGGCGATGTTGGGGACGGCAGATTAGGGGTTAATAAAATTTAACTAGTGTTTGCGAGGCGGGAGTGCGGCAGTTTAGGGGTTAATACATTTATTAAAGTGGCGGCGATGTCCGGTCGGCAGATTAGGGGCTAATAATTGTAGGTAGGTGGCTGCGACGTTGGGGGCGGCAGATTAGGGGTTAATAAATATAATGTAGGTGTCGGCGATGTTAGGGGCAGCAGATTAGGGGTTCATAGGTATAATGTAGATGGCGGCGATGTCCGGTCGGCAGATTAGGGGTTACATTTTTTTTATTTTAGTGTTTGCGATGTGGGGGGGCCTCGGTTTAGGGGTTAATAGGTAGTTTATGGGTGTTAGTGTACTTGTTAGCACTTTAGTTAAGAGCTTTATGTTCCGGCGTTAGCCCATAAAACTCTTAACTACTGACTTTTATATGCGGTAGGAGTCTGGACAGGAGAGGGTCTACCGCTCACTTCTTCCAAGACTCGTAATACCGGCGTTAGGCAAATCCCATTAAAAACATAGGATACACAATTGACGTAAGGGGATTTGCGGTAGCCTCGAGTCGTGGAAGAAAAGTGAGTAGACCCTTTCCTGCCTGACTCGTAATACCAGCGGGTGTTAAAAAGCAGCGTTGACACCAATGTTCCCTCTAAGGCCAGTTTTGTGAGCGGCCCAGCAGTTAAAAAGTTAATAAAGGAACCATACCTTACCATATGGATGATGTAGTGTTTGTTAATTGCTCTAATTAACTGTTTTACTGCTGGTCCGCTCACAAAACTGGCCTTAGAGGGAACACTGGTTGAGACCTCTCAACACTGCTTTTTAAGGCTAACGCCAAACTCGTAATCTATGCGTAAGTTTTTTCATAAAAATATGCAGTCATGTGTGAATATGAAAAATATATTTAAATATATGATTTTATATACATATAAAAGGGACAGTAAACCAAAAAGATATTTACTTTTATACAATAATAATTATTGCATATTCGATAACGTTATATGAATATATGTATGACTTGTGTGAGAACCTTGTTTGTAAAATGTCCACTTATCTCCATCCTTTCATAGAGCTTTTAAATGATTCAAAGCAGACTCTTAAAGGGACAGTATACTATAATATTTTGAGAAATTAATGTGTTTAAATTCCTTATTTTATTATCAGCAGAGTATATAATGCATGAAATAAAATGTTTCATGTTGGTCTATGTATTATTATTGGAAATAAAAAACACACAAATATGTGTATTATCTTGGATAGATAGTCTGATCTCCTAACTTAATCCCATGTTTAGACATATACAAACTTCTTATATGTGCCAAACAATCAACATAAAACATTTGTAATTTTTTTGTCATACAATAAATAGCTTGGTATAAATGTGAAATTAACTTACATTTTATTTAAAGATAATTTAAACTATATTACCTTGAAAAGAATTAAAGAATAATAAATAACCTATATTTATTTTAATAATGTTTTTGGATACCTAAAAAAGATTATAGAGATTAGAATGTAAATATAACATTAAACTAAACTGTCACTTTAATGTAAGAAGTTAAATACTTTCATTTCTTAAAAGTGAAATGAGCAAAGTTGTTATGTATAATTTATAGTACATATCCTCGTCATAAAAATTTATGATTTTGACATCTATAAATCACACAATCAAATCATAGATGGCTGTATCTAACTCCACCTTAAATTTGGTAAGATACTTGACTTTAACATTATCTGCTTAAGCTGTGTTGATATTTTTTCATTCACTAAATTAATCAAAATAAGTATATTTGATATCAGGCATGTGCTTTTAAAATAGATACTTTAACAGTCATGGGACTAATATTTTGTTTACATGTCAGAATATTAGATGGATGTATTTCTTCTTATCTTACTGTGATAGAGATATGTATCAAATAATATGTATTTCAATAAATAAATGTGAAAGATATAGAATGTAAATAAATGTATTTAAAAAAAAATATATTTTGGAATTCATCAAAAAAGAATATCTGAAAAAGAAAGAAAAGAAATATTAAAAATATTAGTCAATTAGGTTATTTAATGAACACATGTCTACAAATATTCATTAAATCTAATAATTTAAAATTCATCTTCTGTCTATGCTCTAACATGTATTGTTTGTCTTGATATTAAAAACAGGTTCAGACTGGAGATCTATATCTATCCATAATTTTAAATTGATCACATTAAATTGTCTAATCAATATTTGAATTACACATATTAGCATTTAAAATTAGACAAAATAATGCATATCATATTTTGATTAAAAAAAAAATATTGTATAAGGGACATAATTGAATGTAATATTTCATGTCCCTTCAAATAATAATATACCTAAATGTCAACTATAAAATGTATCCCTTTGTCTGATTGGTCAGAATCTGAGTCCTCTCTAGCACAAGTAGGGGTAATGTATATAAAATAAACATATTCTAAGATAGGACATGTAAATAATCTGAATTCTGAATTCCTATGATTGTGAAATAGCATGCATTGCGCAAACTAACCTGGATGTATGGTCTTTGAAAGGCAATTCTATTCAAAATATCAGTTTATCTTCATTAGGTGTCCTATTCATCATTTTCAAAATAGAGGATTGTGAAATACCATCTAAAAAAAACAAACAAAAAAATTAACCATAAGTGTCTCCCATAGGATGCATCCTGCATCCCCAGTCTTGTTCCAGATAATTGTGGCCACTTACCATGTGAACGTGTCTTTGTATGTTTTTCAAAGTCAGCACAGTTGAAAGACAATGCCACAGACATGATCACATTGGTATTCTTCACTTTCAGTCTGGTATTCTTCACTTTCAGTCTGGGATTCTTCACTTTCAGTCTGGAATTCTTCACTTTCAGTCTGTAGATGAAGTCATCTCCCTAATGGAAGAAAAAGTGTAAATAAAATAATTAATAAAAATGTGTGACTTGGTTCTGCATCCCCCCCAAACACTTCTTAAACTATTTAGATCAATAGCTTACTAAGCGTGTGCAGCATCTTGTGTTATGTTCTATCAATCAAGTGTGAAGCTGAGTCATACATTGTGCAGACCTAACCTCTGATGTATGACTCTGAAGCACATAGTATTGCTAGAGTATCCCTTTGTGACTATCTAAAAATCTAGTAATGTGTAAACTAAATGCTACATTTAAAATTGTATGCCATATGATGGATCATTGTGCAAAATCCCCCCCCCCCCAGTCCATACATTGTGTATAATTACCATCCGATGTTGTCTTTGAAAATCAGGTGGCAAAGTCATTACAGGAGCCAATGCCAGAATCATCTGATGTCTAAATTACCTATGATAAGAAAAATATTAAATTATATTTTGATCTAATCATTTGTTGAACAATCCTAACATGTTTGCACAATTCTCTACTTCTCATTTCCCTAAAATTCATACATATTCGCAATGTTCCTATATAACTTCTATTATTTATCGTCTGAAGTTGCGGTTGATGATGTTTGCTCTGACATTGAGCCCCTCGTCCCGGAATGGCACCTCTAGAACAGGGTCATCCTCATCTTGGAGGAGGTCTCGGGGCACCTGGACGGCCTGCAGCATCCCAGCCCACTGAGCTATGTTATGCAGGACGCTGCAGGCTATAACAATCTTTGCCCCCTTACTAGGGCTGTATTGGAGGGCACCTCTAGACCTGTCCCGGCATTGTAACTGCATTTTGAGGAGCCCAAACATCCTCTCCACTACAGCCCTAGTCCGCTTCTGCACCCGATTGTAGCACTCCTGGGTGTCGTCAGCTGGGTAACGTATAGGCGTAATGAGCCAAGGCTGGCTCATGTAACCCGAATCACCTATAAATAATGAACATAACAAAATGTCAAATATTACAAAGATATAAATATTTATTATCTTAAAATACATTTTTATAAGATACAATGCATTTGTGTACACGAAAATCGCATAAACGAGACATTTGCTAAAAGAGAAATAAATGTTTAAATTGCATCCTAGAGCTGCACATTTAAGGTAGGACATGCTACATATGCGTTTTTTGCATAAACAAGACATTTGCTAAAAGAGAAATAAATGGTTAAATTGCATCCTTGAGCTGCACATTTAAGCTAGGACATGCTACATATCTGTTTGGAGCTAAAACTAGACATTTGTTGAAAGAGACAATTAAATGGTTAAAATACATCCTAGAGCTGCACATTTAAGGTAGGACATGCTACATATGCGTTTTTCGCATAAACGAGACATTTGCTAAAAGATAAATAAAAGGTTAAATTGCATCCTAGAGCTGCACATTTAAGTTAGGACATGCTACATATCTGTTTGGAGCTAAAACTAGACATTTGTTGAAAGAGACAATTAAATGGTTAAAATACATCCTAGAGCTGCACATTTAAGGTAGGACATGCTACATATGCGTTTTTCGCATAAACGAGACATTTGCTAAAAGATAAATAAATGGTTAAATTGCATCCTAGAGCTGCACATTTAAGTTAGGACATGCTACATATCTATTTGGAGCTAAAACTAGACATTTGCTGAAAGAGACAATTAAATGGTTAAAGTGCATCCTAGAGCTGCACATTTAAGGTAGGACATGCTACATATGCATTTTTTGTATAAACGAGACATTTGCTAAAAGAGAAATAAATGGTTAAATTGCATCCTAGAGCTGCACATTTAAGCTAGGACATGCTACATATCTGTTTGGAGCTAAAACTAGACATTTGCTGAAAGAGACAATTTAATGGTTAAAGCGCCTCCTAGAGCTGCACATTTAAGGTAGGACATGCTACATACGCGTTTTTTGCATAAACGAGACATTTGCTAAAAGAGAAATAAATGGTTAAATTGCATCCTAAAGCTGCACATTTAAGCTAGGACATGCTACATATCTGTTTGGAGCTAAAACTAGACATTTGCTGAAAGAGACAATTAAATGGTTAAAGTGCATCCTAGAGCTGCACATTTAAGGTAGGACATGCTACATATGCATTTTTCGCATAAACAAGACATTTGCTAAAAGAAAAATAAATGGTTAAATTGCATCCTAGAGCTGCACATTTAAGCTAGGACATGCTACATATATGTTTTGTGCTAAAACTAGACATTTGCTAAAAGAGAAATAAATGTTTAAAGCGCATCCTATAGCTGCACATTTTGCACATTACACGAACACAACTGTTTTTGAAGATTACAGTGGCAATTGTCTAACTACTTAACCATGTTGTGCACAAGTACTCACCAACGAGCCACCCATGGGGAAACTGTCTGCCCTCAAACTGCCGCCACAGGGACGACTGCTTGAGGATGCGGGCATCATGACAAGCCCCGCCGAAATTCGCACACACCTGCATAATCCGCATCCATGCGTCGCAAACATACTGCACGTTCAGACTATGGAAATGTTTGCAATTTCGGAGCACGCAGCGCAATGTGGGTGCAATCTATTGCTCCCAAGACATTGGGCATTCGAGCTATTGCATAGAATTCCCTCTTCAGGCGCCTCCAATCGCCATCATTTTGAGGGAATCCTATATAAAGCTTACTGACTCGTACCATGGCGTCCAGAAAGTTGTCAAAAACCACAGAGAAGGTACCCTGAGACAGCCCATGCATGTACCCCTCTCCAAATTGAAAACTTCCGGAGGCCAGGACGTGTATGTAAGTTAGCATCTTGGTCATGCCAGGTATTGCAGTCCGCATACGTCTATGTGGCTCCAGATGAGGTTTAAGTACTTAGTAAAGGCTAATGAGCTGTTCGCGATTGAGCCTATACTTGTCATAAACCTCAAAGTTGCTCATGTTATCCAAGGTAGGCCTCACCCTTTCCACACGAGGACCTCTAACCAGGCAAGCCCTTTGTCTCTTTTGGAGACTCCAAGCATGCCTGATTTGGTTGTACACAGCTCGTGCAACAGCACCAGCACCAACTAATTGCGGATCATCCATATTTGCCAAGCTAAGCAGCACAAAGCCAAACAGCAGAGCAAACACACAAGGAGTAACAAGGTATGCAAAAACACAAAAGTGATTTGATACAATGTCGATCACAAGGGACACTTTGGCCATGTTGTTTGGGGGATTTATAGTGCAATATGTCCAATAGTAGCGTCTTCGTAATGATTGCTGATTGTATACCCTTGATTTATGTGAGCAGCGCGAATGCTTTCAAAGTGGGCGGATTCTCTTGTGTTTGATGAAATTTATTTCCCCCCAATGAATCGTAATGTGAAAGGGTAAAATGTAACACCTTCGTGATGTTTGTTCATATGCGTAATAAATACTTATTAAACGCGATCTTGTAGTAAAAAGCACATGTTCACGCTAACATGAATGAAAGTGCATACTTGTGTATAATGTGCATAGACATGGCATAGAATCTGATCGATCAATGTTGCTGCAATATTGTTTCAAAACAATAAAGTAACGGGTGACATCTGTAATATTCTATATATAAGTGATTTGCAAGATGTCAATATTTTACATGTTTACATGACTCAGAAAACAAAACTCTGCACACCTTACTCACATTCCTCTTGCATCTAAAGCCACTACCCCTTTCACTTGTGCACTCTGGAACTCTCGCTCTGTTTGCAACAAGCTCACTTCTATACATGACCTCTTCATCTCCCGCTCCCTCAACCTTCTGGCCCTAACAGAAACCTGGCTCTCTCCCCTAGACACAGCATCCACTGCTGCTCTGTCACATGGGGGTCTCCACTTCAGCCACACTCCTAGGTCTGGTAACAGACAAGGAGGTGGTGTAGGTATTTTACTTTCCTCTTTTTGCACCTTCCAACAAATACATCCTATCTCCTCCCTCACTTTTCCCTCATTCGAAACCCACATGATTCGCTTATTCTCCCCTCTCTCTGTACGTGTTGCAGTCTTATACCGACCCCCTGGCTCCTCAACTCAATTTCTAGATCACTTGGCTGCCTGGCTACCCTATTTCCTTTCCTCAGACACCCCTGCCCTCATTCTTGGCGACTTCAACATCCCCCTTAACAATCCCACTGCCTCATCTGCTAAACAACTTCTGCAACTCACTTCCTCTTTCGGTCTGTCACAATGGACTGATTTTCCCACTCACAAAGACGGTCACTCTCTTGACCTGATCTTTAGCTATCGATGCACTCTCTCAAACTTCTCAAACTCCCCTTTTCCTCTTTCTGACCACCATCTCCTTACTTGCAACATATCATCCCTTCCTACAACTCTCCCTCCTTCTACTCCTCACACCAAACTTCACAGAAGCATTATGTCTTTAGATCAGCAACAACTTGCTAATTCCCTTAAACTGCTCCTCTCATCCTTCTCCTCCTTTTCCTGCCCTGAACAATCTATCTGCCACTATAATTCTACCCTTATATCCGTCCTTGACAATCTCGCCCCTCTTACCATTGCTTGGAAATCACACACTCATCCCCAGCCCTGGCATACTCCTCCCACACGGTACCTACGCAGATGTTCCCCTACTGCTGAACGGCATTGGAGAAAATCACGGAGTTCAGCTGATTTTCTTCATTACAAATTCATCTTGAACTCCTACTATTCTGCCCTTAATCTCCACAAGCAACACTACTTCTCTACTCTTATCTCTAATCTTTCTTCAAACCCAAAACGTCTGTTCTCCACTTTCAATACTCTCCTCCGCCCTCCCCCACTTCCTAATACAACTTCTCTGTCAGCTCAAGACTTTGCCAGTCACTTCATTAACAAAATTGACTCCATCAGACATGAAATCAGCTCTCAACATAATTCCATTCTCTCCCCCCCTCAAATACTCTCACTCAACCACAACCCTCATAACCTGAAACTTAGATCATTCTCCCCTGTTACTGAGGAAGAAGTTTCGGCACTTATACTGCATTCTCACCTCACCTGTACCCTTGACCCTATCCCCTCACAGCTACTCCCCTCCCTCTCTGCTACCCTTACCCCTATACTTACACACATTTTCAACCTCTCCCTCAGCACTGGTACATTTCCCTCATTGATGAAACATGCACTGGTCTCACCTATCCTCAAAAAACCTTCCCTTGATCCTACCTCTCCATCCAACTACCGCCCTATTTCCCTCCTCCCTCTTGCTTCAAAGCTTCTCAAAAAACTAGTATATGCATGCCTATCCCATTTCCTTACGTTAAACTCCCTTCTTGACCCGCTGCAATCTGAATTTCGTCCCTATCACTCCACAGAGACAGCTATTGTTAAGGTCACCAACGACCTACTTACAGCAAAATCAAAAGGTCACTTCTCTCTGCTTATCCTCCTTGATCTGTCCGCAGCCTTTGACACTGTCGACCACCCTCTTTTGCTCAAAACCCTCCAATCCTTCGGCATCTGTGACACAGCCCTTTTGTGGCTCTCTTCCTACCTATCAAACCGTACCTTCAGTGTAGCCTTCTCTGGGGCCTCCTCTGCCCCGTCACCACTTTCTGTCAGAGTACCGCAAGGCTCTGTCCTCGGTCCCCTTCTCTTCTCAATCTATATGTCATCACTAGGCTCCCTAATTAAGTCCCACGGTTTCCAATATCATTTGTATGCCAATGACACCCAAATCTACTTCTCTGCACCAGACCTATCTCCTTCCTTGCTAACCCGTGTCACTAACTGTCTTTCTCACATCTCTTCCTGGATGTCCTCCCACTACCTCAAGCTAAATCTCTCCAAAACTGAGCTCCTCATTTTCTCCCCTTCTTCCAAAATCTCCACCCCCAATATCTCTATAACTGTCGACAACTCCATCATTACCCCTACCCCGCATGCCCGATGTCTCGGGGTCACATTTGACTCAGATCTTTCCTTCACTCCTCACATTCAGTCCTTGGCTAAAGCCTGCCGCTTCCACCTTAAAAACATCTCCAAAATTAGACACTTCCTTACACAAGACACAACTAAGATTTTAATCCACTCTCTCATTCTTTCCCGCCTTGATTACTGCAACTCTGTCCTCTCTGGTCTCCCCACCTGCCGCCTAGCTCCCTTACAATCCATAATGAATGCCTCTGCCAGACTCATCTTCCTTATACGTCGCTCTTCATCTGCTGCTACTCATATCGGGACTAACGCAAGAATGAATGAATTAGCGCCACAATTCTAACGCTGGTATTACGAGTTTTAAAGTCTACGAATTTTGCATGCGTTAGGTAAATCTGCCGGTCGCGTGCACGAGCACGTCTTCCCCATAGAAGTCAATGGAGTAGAGAAATTTCAAGAGAAATAAAATCTAACATTTCTGTTGAGTGTAAAGTGAGTGACGTCATGTCCTTCTGTGAAAAAGTAGCTAAATTGTGTTAATTTAATAATAAAAATCTGTTTTCTGTAGGTAATGTGCTGTATATTGTTTGTATGTATCGATTTGTGTATGTATGCGATAATATTTGTAGTTAGATGTAGCTAGATGAGTGTATGTTCCCATATGTCTATGTAACTTTGATCCATTATATTTTGACATGAAAAATTTTAATATGAAAAATAAATATTGTCGAGTGTTTGTATGAGTGTAAGTGTACTTTGTGTAATGTTTTTGAAGTGATTTGTGGATATTTTTGTTATCGATATACCATTAACTACTGGGTCTGTGTGAGCAGTATGAATTTGAGCGTAGATGGTGATATTTGTGGTGTTACAGAAACTTGTAATAGCAGCGGTAGGGAAAAAGTAGCATTATGAGGCTTTTTCACTCATAACGCAAAACTCGTAATCTAGCCGCATGTTTGTATTAGATGCAGCTGTTTTATTAGTGCTGAGTCATTTATTTGTCGTGTTTATGAAGTTGCATTAATACATGCGTTGCATTTTGCTACTTTAGATTGTTTTGTAATAACTTACGGCTAGATTACGAGTTTTGCGGTAAACTAAAAAAGCAGCATTAACAGGTCATAACGCTGCTTTTTTTACGCCCGCTGGTATTACGAGCCTTGAAGGTTTAGGGTCACCGCACACTTTTTTGGCCTTACCTCAAAACGACTTACGTAAACTTCGTAAAGTCTTTTTTTCTATGGGACTTCCATAGCACTGGTATTACGAGTCTGTCCTGGGAGGCCAAAAAGTGAGCGGTACATCCTACCCCGTCAAGATTCGTACCACATTTTAAAGTCAGTAGTTATTAGTTTTATGGTACAACGCCGTAGCATAAAACTCATAACTAAAGTGCTAAAAAGTACACTAACACCCATAAACTACCTATTAACCCCTAAACCGAGGCCCTCCTGCATCACAAACACTATAATAAAATGTTTAACCCCTAATCTGCCGCTCCAGACACCACCGCCACCTACATTATATTTATGAACCCCTAATCTGCTGCCCCCAACATCGCCGACACCTACATTATATTTATTAACCCCTAATCTGCCGCCCCCAATGTCGCCGCAACCTACCTACACTTATTAACCCCTAATCTGCTACCCCCAACGTCCCCACCACTATAATAAACATATTTACCCCTAAACCGCCGCACTCCCGCCTCGCAAACATTAGTTAAATATTATTAACCCCTAATCTTCCGTCCCTAACATCGCCGCCACCTACCTAAATTTATTAACCCCTAATCTGCCATCCCCAACGTCGCCGCCACTATATTAAAGTTATTAACCCCTAAATCTAAGTCTAACCCTAACACCCCCTAACTTAAATATAATTTAAATAAATCTAAATAAAATTACTATCATTAACTAAATTATTCCTATTTAAAACTAAATACTTACCTATAAAATAAACCCTAAGCTAGCTACATTATAACTAATAGTTACATTGTATCTAGCTTAGGTTTTTTTTTTATTTTACAGGCAAGTTTGTATTTATTTTAACTAGGTAGAATAGTTATTAAATGGTTATTAACTATTTAATAACTACCTAGCTAAAATAAATACAAAAGTACCTGTAAAATAAAACCTAACCTAAGTTACAATAACACCTAACACTACACTATAATTAAATAAATTAACTAAATTAAATACAATTACCTAAATTAAATTAAATTAGCTAAAGTACAAAAAAACCCCACTAAATTACAGAAAATAATAAACAAATTCCAGATATTTAAACTAATTACACCTAATCTATTTGCCCTAAAAAAAACTAGCCTAAACTGAACTACCAATATCCCTTAAAAGGGCCTTTTGCGGGGCATTGCCCCAAAGTAATCAGCTCTTTTACCTGTAAAAAAAAATACAAACCCTCCCAACAGTAAAACCCACCACCCACACAACCAACCCCCCAAATAAAATACTATCTAAAAAAACCATTGCCCTGAAAAGGGCATTTGGATGGGCATTGCCCTTAAAAGGGCAGTTAGCTCTTTTGCAGGCCCAAACCCTAACCTAAAAATAAAACCCACCCAATGCACCCTTAAAAAAACCTAACACTAACCCCCTGAAGATCGACTTACCGGGAGAAGTCTTCATCCAAGCCGGGCCAAAGTCCTCATCCAAGCCGGGCGAAGTGGTCCTCCAAACGGGCAGAAGTCTTCATCCAGACGGCATCTTCTATCTTCATCCATCCGGCGCGAAGCGGGTCCATTTTAATACATCCGTACCTCAATCACTTGACGGCAACCCTGGCACACCAAACAGACCAGATATCTTCAGCGATGTTCATGGGCTGCTGAGCGGCACTGGAGGAAATCACGTACCTGTGCTGATTTCTGGCATTTTTAATTCATCCTTAAGTCCTACAACTCCACGCTCAGCCTGGCTAAACAAGTCTAGTTTTCCTCCCTTGTGTCATCTCATGCATCCAACCCCAGAAAGCTGTTCTCAACCTTTAACTCCCTTCTGCATCTGCCTGCACCCCCGCCCACAACCAACCTCACTGCTCAGATTATTGCTGATCACTTCAAAAATAAAATTGACACCATTAGAAAAGATATCTGCACCTCAAACCCAGCAATCCTACCCACCGCTTCTATTAACAAAACTCTATGCTACTTCCCTCCTGTAACAGAGGAAGAAGTCTCTGTACTCCTATCCTTGGCTCATCTCACAACCTGCCCACTTGACCCTATTCCTTCATGACTTCTTCCCTCTCTCTCTGCTTTACTAACCCCTACCCTAACTCATCTCTTTAACAAATCTCTTACCGCTGGCACATTTCCTGATACATTCAAGCATGTGTCAATCATACCAAGCCCATCCACGCCTTCTAACTATCGACCAGTCTCCTTACTTCCCTTTGCTTCAAAATTATTGGAACGACTGGTAATCGGCTAACTCAATTTCTCACAACTAACTCCTTACTTGATCCACTACAATCTGGTTTCCACCCTAAACACTCAACAGAAACTGCTCTTGCAAAAGTAACAAATTACCTGTTATCAGCTAAAGCCAAAGGCCACTACTCCTTACTAATTCTTCTTGACCTATCCTCTGCTTTTGACACAGTCGACCATCCTCGCCTCCTAAAAATACTACATTAATTTGGCATCCGAGACACAGCCCTCTCCTGGTTTGCCTCATATCTAAAAAAAAGGGGGTTGTCCTGGTAATTAAACCTAGGGGGCGAGGGTTAGTGAACACTCATCTAAGTCCCTCTTATAATAATATGTATATATAAGGGGGCAGTGCCTAGTGTTGTATTAGTAAATTAAATAAAGAGAGAGAAAAAAAGAAACACTATTATGGCACACCAGAATCTATAGGTAGATGAGATGATCAGTCAAAATAGGAGGAGGAAAGGACCGGAATAAATAATTAAAATGTAACTTTTATTAATATAACACATAAAAAAATCATGGTGGGGGGTGAAAGAAACACATAACATTAAAAAAACAATAACATACATATAAAACAATCATAAAAAAACTGCCCCCCTGTGTGTGTGTGCCTACAATTATCCTAAAACAGCAAAAAATGAGAAGAAATACATATATCAAAAGTACCTATATAGCAATGGCTATGACTGGAAATAGGCAACATGCCAACTCTAATATAAGTGATTAACTCACCAGCCGGTACTAAAGCCCACCAAGAGGTAGAGCGGTAACTATGCCAAACTAAAAATACTCAGCAGAAGGAGAAAAGGTGCCAAGGACAAATAATATCAGTGTCAGACTGAATAAGAGAAAGGAAAAGAGGTACAACCTAAGGGTGTAAATCAAATGTATGCCACAGCGGTTGTGAGTTACCAGTTAATACCATTAATACCGATTAAAGGTTGACCAGATATATGCTAAGTAGTTGCAGAGAGAAAACAAAAAAGGTACAGCCTAGGAGAGTAAGCTAATATATCACAGCCAAAGCGATTGTAAATTGCCATTCAATACCAGATTTGGTATTTGAGTTAAGGCAATAACTTAAAAGAGCAATGAGGTACAGCCAAGAACAATAAACAGCTATGTATCACAGTCAAAAAGCAATTGTGAGTTACCAATTAGTACCGTAAGTGCTATGTAAAAGGCTGACCAAGATTAAAATAAGCAGTATAGAGGAAAGAGCAGAAGTGAGGTACAGCCAGGGAGAGTAAGCTGATTTCAATCACAGCCAAAACGGCTGTGAGTTACCAATTAATACCATAGATACTATGTTAAAGGCTGGCCAGATTAAAACTAAAACTGTTTTAGAGGGAAAGGCAGAAGTGAGGTACAGCCTGGGAGAATAAACTTATTTATATCACAGCCAAAAAATGGCTATGAGTTACCAATTAATACCGTATACCTTATTACAGGCTGACCAGATATAAGCTAAGTAGTATAAAGAAAAAAGCAGCAGAAGAGAGGTACAGCCTAAAAGAGTAAACAAATCTATATCACAGCCAAAGTGGTTGTGAATTACCTTTTATTACCATTGATATCTTGTTATAGGCTGACCTAAATCAAGCTAAATAGTATAAAGAGAGAGCGGTAGTTATATACAGCCTAAGAATGTAAGCTAGTTTATATCACAGCCAAAACGGTTGTGAATTACCAGTCAATACCGTTAATACCATGAATATCATAAGGAGGCTGACCAGAATACCGCTACACTAAGCAGAAAAAGCAGGCATAGTGACCAACTATCAATAAGAACTATAATAAGCCATACTGCAAATGAAATACAGCAGTTAGGAGAGAGAGAGACCATATACACACACACAAGGAGCAGTGCGAACGGCTGACGTGCGTTTCGCAGTTGCTTTATCAAAGGCACCGGTCGTTAGCCGCCTCTGTTAATTTATGTAGACCATAGCCAATCAGAATGCGAGGGAGGATATTCTGACTGATAGGATAGGGTAGAGGGGGTGTGTCACCAATCACATGCTGGGACTATCACACACCCCTTCTAGATATGTCTAAATGGAAAAATATCTGTTTAAGGTATTGTAAGAAGAAGAAGATATAAAATTGATATAAGAATAGCGCATTATATATATATATATATATATATATACAAATGATAATAGAGAAAAAGAAATATGAACATTATACAAAGTGAAACGGAAGGTTCACAGGTGGCTACGATTATTGTTATCATTTTTAGTGAGTATATGATATATTAGTCATGGGCATCCTCAATTGATGCAAGTTTATATCATATATAAATGGAAATAGAAAATAAATTAAATTAATTGTTAATTTTCATTGTCCATTGGAAGTTAATAATCATGAAAGAAAACATAATTTATGTAAGAACTTACCTGATAAATTCATTTCTTTCATATTAGCAAGAGTCCATGAGCTAGTGACGTATGGGATATACATTCCTACCATGAGGGGCAAAGTTTCCCAAACCTCAAAATGCCTATAAATACACCCCTCACCACACCCACAATTCAGTTTAATGAATAGCCAAGAAGTGGGGTGATAAGAAAGGAGCGAGAGCATTAAAAATAAGGAATTGGAATAATTGTGCTTTATACAAAAAAATCATAACCACCAAAAAAAAGGGTGGGCCTCATGGACTCTTGCTAATATGAAAGAAATTAATTTATCAGGTAAGTTCTTACATAAATTATGTTTTCTTTCATGTAATTAGCAAGAGTCCATGAGCTAGTGACGTATGGGATAGTAGATACCCAAGATGTGGAACTTCCACGCAAGAGTCACTAGAGAGGGAGGGATAAAATAAAGACAGCCAGTTCCGCTGAGAAAATAATCCACAACCCAAATCAAAATGTTTTAATCTCATAATGGAAAAAAGATGAAATTATAAGCAGAAGAATCAAACTGAAACAGCTGCCTGAAGTACTTTTCTACCAAAAACTGCTTCAGAAGAAGAAAAAACATCAAAATGGTAGAATTTAGTAAAAGTAATCAAAGAAGACCAAGTTGCTGCTTTGCAAATTTGATCAACAGAAGCTTCATTCCTAAAAGCCCAGGAAGTAGAAACTGTAAACCTAGTAGAATGAGCCGTAATCCTTTGAGGCGGGGACTTACCCGACTCTACATAAGCATGATGAATCAAGGACTTTAACCAAGATGCCAAGGAAATAGCAGAAGCCTTCTGACCTTTCCTGGAACCAGAAAAGATAACAAATAGACTAGAAGTCTTTCTAAAACCTTTAGTAGCTTCAACATAATATTTCAACGCTCTTATTACATCCAAAGAATGTAAAGATTTCTCCATAGAATTCTTAGGATTAGGACACAATGAAGGGACAACAATCTCTCTACTAATGTTGTTAGAATTCACAACCTTAGGTAAAAATTTAAATGAAGTCCGCAATACCGCCTTATCCTGATGAAAAATCAGAAAAGGAGATTCACAAGAAAGAGCAGATAACTCAGAAACTCTTCTAGCAGAAGAGATGGCCAAAAAGGAACAAAACTTTCCAAGAAAGTAATTTAATATCCAGAGAATGCATAGGCTCAAACGGAGGAGCCTGTAAAGCCCTCAAAACCAAATTAAGACTCCAAGGAGGAGAGATTGACTTAATGACAGGCTTGATGCGAACCAAAGCCTGTACAAAACAACGAATATCAGGATGATTAGCAATCTTTCTGTGAAAAAGAACAGAAAGAGCAGAGATTTGACCTTTCAAAGAGCTTGCAGACAAACCCTTATCCAAACCATCCTGAAGAAACTGCAAAATTCTAGGAATTCTAAAAGAATGCCAAGAGAATTTATGAGAAGAACACCAAGAAATGAAAGTCTTCCAGACTCGGTAATAACTCTTTCTAGACACAATTTTACGAGCCTGCAACATAGTATTAATCACTGAGTCAGAGAAACCTCTATGACTAAGAATCAGGCGTTCAATCTCCATACCTTCAAATTTAATGATTTGAGATCCTGATGGAAAAATGGGCCTTGAGATAGAAGGTCTGGCCTTAACAGAAGTGTCCAAGGTTGGCAACTTGCCATCTGAACAAGATCCGCATACCAAAACCTGTGAGGCCATGCTGGAGCCACCAGCAATACAGACGAACGTTCCATTAGAATTTTGGAAATCACTTTTGGAAGAAGAACTAGAGGCGGAAAGATATAAGCAGGTTGATAATTCCAAGGAAGCGACAACGCATCCACTGCTTCCCCCTGAGGATCCCTGGATCTGGACAGATACCTGGGAAGTTTCTTGTTTAGATGAGATGCCATCAGATCTATTTCTGGAAGTCCCCAGATTTGAACAATCTGAAGAAAAACCTCTGGGTGAAGAGACCATTCGCCCGGATGTAACGTCTGGCGACTGAGATAATCCGCTTCCCAATTGTCTACACCTGGGATGTGAACCGCAGAGATTAGACAGGAGATGGCTTCCGCCCATACAAGTATCCGAGATACTTCTTTCATAGCCTGAGGACTGTGAGTCCCACCTTGATGATTGACATACGCCACGGTTGTGACATTGTCTGTCTGAAAACAAATAAACGATTCTCTCTTCAGAAGAGGACAGAACTGAAGAGCTCTGAAAATCGCACAGAGTTCCAAAATGTTGATTGGTAATTTCGCCTCCTGAAATTCCCAAACCCCCTGCGCTGTCAGAGATCCCCATACAGCTCCCCAACCTGAAAGACTCGCATCTGTTGAGATCACAGTCCAGGTTGGACGAACAAAAGAGGCCCCTTGAATTAGACAATGGTGATTCAACCACCAAGTCAGAGAAGATCGAACATTGGGATTTAAGGATATTAATTGTGATATCTTTGTATAATCCCTGCACCACTGGTTCAGCATACAAAGCTGGAGAGGTCTCATGTGAAAGTGAGCAAAGGGGATTGGGTCCGATGCAGCAGTCATGAGACCTAGAATTTCCATGCACAAAGCTACCGAAGGGAATGATTGAGACTGAAGGTTTCGACAAGCTGAAACCAACTTCAGACGTCTCTTTTCTGTTAGAGACAAAGTCATGGACACTGAATCTATTTGAAAACCCAAAAAGGTTACCTTTGTCTGAGGAATGAAGGAACTCTTTGGTAAATTGATCCTCCAACCATGTCTTTGAAGAAACAACACAAGTTGATTTGTATGAGATTCTGCAGAATGTAAAGACTGAGCAAGTACCAAGATATCGTCCAAATAAGGAAAAACCGCAATACCCTGTTCTCTGATTACAGAGAGAAGGGCACCGAGAACCTTTGTAAAGATCCTTGGAGCTGTTGCTAGGCCAAACGGAAGAGCAACAAACTGGTAATGCTTGTCTAGAAAAGAGAATCTCAGGAACTGATAATGGTCCGGATGAATTGGAATATGAAGATATGCATCCTGTAAGTCTATTGTAGACATATAATGCCCTTGCTGAACAAAAGGCAGAATAGTCCTTATAGTCACCATTTTGAATGTTGGTATCCTTACATAATGATTCAATATTTTTAGATCCAGAACTGGTCTGAAGGAATTCTCCTTCTTTGGTACAATGAATAGATTTGAGTAAAACCCCAGACCCCGTTCCAGAACTGGAACTGGCACAATTACCCCAGCCAACTCTAGGTCTGAAACACATTTCAGAAACGCCTGAGCCTTCACTGGGTTTACTTGAATGCGTAAGAGAAAAAAATCTTCTCACGGGGGGCCTTACCTTGAAACCTATTCTGTACCCTTGTGAAACAATGTTCTGAATCCAAGGACTGTGAATCGAATTGATCCAAATATCTTTGAAAAATCGTAACCTGCCCCCTACCAGCTGTGCTGGAATGAGGGCCGCACCTTCATGCGGTTTTGGGAGCTGGTTTTGACTTTCTAAAAGGCTTGGATTTATTCCAGACTGGAGAAGGTTTCCAAACGGAAACCGTTCCTTTAGGGGAAGGGTCAGGCTTCTGTTCCTTATTCTGACGAAAGGAACAAAAACGATTAGCAGCCCTGTATTTACCTTTAGATTTTTTGTCCTGAGGCAAAAAGGTTCCTTTCCCCCCAGTAACAGTTGAAATAATAGAATCCAACTGTGAACCAAATAATTTATTACCTTGGAAAGAAAGAGAAAGCAAAGTTGACTTAGAAGTCATATCTGCATTCCAAGTTTTAAGCCATAAAGCTCTTCTAGCTAAAATAGCTAAAGACATATACCTGACATCAATTCTAATGATATCAAAAATGGCATCACAAATAAAGTTAATAGCATGTTGAAGAAGTTTAACAATGCTATAAGCATTATGGTCTGACACTTGTTGCGCTAAAGCCTCCAACCAGAAAGTGGAAGCTGCAGCAAAATAAGCCAAATAAATAGCAGGTCTAAGAAGATTACCTGAACATAAATAAGCTCTCCTTAGAAAGGATTCAAGCTTCCTATCTAAAGGATCCTTAAAGGAAGTACTATCCGCCGTAGGAATAGTAGTACGTTTAGCAAGAGTAGAAATAGCCCCATCAACTTTAGAGATTTTGTCCCAAAATTCTAATCTATCAGATGGCACAGGGTACAATTTCTTAAGCCTTGGAGAAGGAGTAAATGAAGTACCCAGACTATTCCATTCCCTAGAAATTACTTCTGAAATAGCATCAGGAACTGGAAAAACTTCTGGAATAACTACATGTGGTTTAAAAACCGAATTTAAACGCTTAGTAGATTTAGTATCAAGAGGACTAGACTCCTCCATATCTAATGCAATCAACACTTCTTTAAGTAAAGAACGAATAAACTCCATCTTAAATAAATATGAAGATTTATCAGTGTCAATATCTGAGGCAGAATCTTCTGAACCAGATAGATCCTCATCAGAAACAGATAAGTCAGAATGATGGCAGTCACTTAAAAATTCATCTGAAATATGAGAAGTTTTAAAAGACCTTTTACGTTTACTGGAAGGAGAAATAACAGACAGAGCCTTCCTAATAGAATTAGAAACAAATTATTTTACATTAACAGGGACATCCTGAACATTAGATGTTGAAGGAAAAACAACAGATAAAGGATTATTACTAATGGAGACACTATCTGCGTTAGAAAGTTTATCATGGCAACTAACACAAACTACAGCCGGAGGAAAAGATACCAAAAGTTTACAACAAATGCACTTAACTTTGGTAGAACCAGCATCAGGCAGCGTCTTTCCAGAAGTAGATTCTGATCCAGGGTCAGGTTGAGACATCTTGCAATATGTAATAGAAAAAACAACATATAAAGCAAAATTATCAAATTCCTTAAATGACAGTTTCAGGAATGGGAAAAAATGCCAAATAAACAAGCCTCTAGCAACCAGAAGCAATGAAAAAGTGAGACTCAAATAATGTGAAAAAAGGTGGAGACAAGAATGACACCCACATTTTTTGGCGCCAAGTATGACACCCACATTATTGGCGCCAAGAACAACGCCCATATTTTTGGCGCTAAGTATGACGCCACATCCTGTGACGCCGAAAAAACGACGCCCACATTTTTTTGGCGCAAAAAAACGTCTGTAACACATATACGTAAAAAATGACGCAACCACGAACAAACTTCCGGCGTCAACTAGGGCGCCGGAAATGACAACATTTTGCGCCAAAAAAGTTTGCGCCAAGAATGACACAATAAATTAAAGCATTTTCAGCCCCCGCGAGCCTAACAGCCCGCAGGGAAAAAAGTCAATTGAAAATTTTTAAGGTAAGAAAAAAATATTTATTCATATGCATTATCCCAAATAATGAAACTGACAGTCTGAATGAAGGAATACTGATTATCCTGAATCATGGCAAATATAAGTTTAAACACATATATTTAGAACTTTACATATAAAGTGCCCAACCATAGCTTAGAGTGTCATAAATAAAATAAGACTTACTTACCCTAAGACACTCATCTACATATAGTAGATAGCCAAACCAGTACTGAAACGAGAATCAGTAGAGGTAATGGTATATAAGAGTATATCGTCGATCTGAAAAGGGAGGTAGGAGAAGAAATCTCTATGACCGATAACAGAGAACCTATGAAATAGATCCCCTAGAGGAAGACCATTGTATTCAAATAGGCAATACTCTCTTCACATCCCTCTGACATTCACTGCACTCTGAGAGGAAAACCGGGCTCCAGCCTGCTGCGAAGCGCATATCAACGTAGAATCTAGCACAAACTTACTTCACCACCTCCATGGGAGGCAAAGTTTGTAAAACTGAATTGTGGGTGTGGTGAGGGGTGTATTTATAGGCATTTTGAGGTTTGGGAAACTTTGCCCCTCCTGGTAGGAATGTATATCCCATACGTCACTAGCTCATGGACTCTTGCTAATTACATGAAAGAAACAGTCTTTACCAGACTGAATTAATGTATATGACTCACATGGTATGTCTATATGAGATCTCATTTATATGTAATATTCATAATGTATAAAGACATAACAATAGTATTTATAGTATATTCGTTTTTAAAATTGTTTATAATATACTAATGCATATCATCCCCTGGAAACAGAGGAGAGAGATATAAGTACCAAAGAAACCTTATTAGGTTATGAATCCAAAACAGGTTTTTTCATCAGGGATCCAAATATATAGTGGGAGTAAAGTCATAAGAAACGCCATATATTTACAAAAAAGCACTATAGTTAATTTGTTCATTCATCCCTTTAGGGGACATACATTGTAACCAAAAAATCCATCTAGTTTCAGCTTTCAGAAGTTCATTCTCAATGTTACCTCCATGTATCCCTAATTTAATTCTTTGTAGTACCCAGCATCATATATCAGGTATAGCATTATGATATTCAAGGAAGTGTCTTGCGACAGCTGTCAATTTCTGGCCTTTTTCTGTGTCTTTACGTGCATTACGAATGTTACAGATATGTTCACCAAGTCGGGTTCTGAGTTCCCTAGAGGACATTCCAACGTATCTTTTGGAACATTTGCATTCAATACAATATATTATGTTCTGAGTTTTGCAATTATACAGATCTGTCATGTATCTCTTGCCACAAGGAAATATATCCATTTCTTTCATGTTTAGCATTTGCAGGTACCACACAGGTATGTTCCTTTGAGTTTATCCTTTCTTGGTGGAGTATTTCTGACAAAGTGACTTTTCAGAATTTATCCCTTATGGTTGGTGCCCGCCTCTATGTAACTGCTATTCTATTGCCCACACTCTTAGCCATGTCCTCGTCCGTATGTAAGATATGTAGGTGCTTGTTGAGAATTTCAGTCATTTCCTGATGTGCATCGTTAAAAGTGTCAATGAATCTAATTCGGGTATCTGTGATCTGTTTATCTTTGGGTTTCAACAGGCCTACCCTATGATATGCCCGTTTCAAAATCCTGTTTGGGTAATGTCTGTGTTTAAGTCTGAGTTTCAGAATTTTGGCTTGTTTGAAAGTTTCTATATCTGAACAATTCCTACACAAGCATATAAATTCTGCTCAAAATGGAGTAAGTTGCTGTCTCTTTGCGATAGAGATCAGTTTTCACTTTGCTATAGAGATCAGTTCTCACTTTGCCAAACATGTCTCGAGAGATAGTAAGGTCCAAAAAGTTGACCTTATCAAAATTAATCTCTTTGGTTAGTCTTAAATTCATGTTGTTATTATTTAGAGTATCGATGAAAAGATCAAACAGGTTTCTCTCTCCTCTCCAAAGGATAAGGATATCATCGATATACCTCAACCACAACATCACATGTTCGGTGAAAATCTTCATTTGATTCATTAAAGACTAATTCCCTCTCCTACCATCCTAGGTATATATTAGCATATGTGGGTGCACATATTCCCCTTATTTGGAGATAGAACCTGTCATTGAAAGTAAAATAATTATGACTCAACACGAATCTAAGTAGCCTGATAATAAATTCATTTTTTGAAGGGCATACTTTATGTTCCATCTCGAGAACATATTCCACCGCATGACAACCTCTATTGTGTTCGATAGAGGTATAGAGGGATTCCACATCACAAGTTGCCAGGAAGGTCAAATCATCCAAGACAATTTCTTCAATTTTACACAGGACATCCATGGTTTCTCGTGTATATGAAGGTAGTGAAAGACCAATATTACGTAGTCTCGCATCAAGGTATTTTGATGCCTGTTCACAAAGGCTGCCTATACCGGACACAATGGGTCTACCAGGTGGAGTTATTTTATTTTTATGTATCTTAGGTAGCAGATACAGAGTAGCTGTTTTAGGATTATCAACCTTTAAAAAATTAAATTCTTTTGCCGATATTATCAAGTCTGCTTTAGCTTCATTTATTATCTTTCTATAGAGACTAAGGTAATCTTCGGTAGGATTGCCAAGAGGTTTTTTGTAGCATTTTGTGTTCCCCAATTGTCGTAGTGCCTCTATTAAATACATGTCAATGGGCCATATGACAATAATGCCCCCCTTATCGGAGGGTTTTATCACCACGTCTCGCCAGCCTTCAATCTCTTGGAGGGCTTAGTTTTCCTTAATCGATAAATTAGATTCTTTATCTACAGTTAGTTTAAGTAGTTCTTGAGTCACTACTCTCAGATAAATTTCCAATTGGGGGTACTGGGAACATTGTGGCATAAATTTGGATTTTCTAATGAGGCTATTTGTCCAATCTTTCTCTTGTGTGGTGATGCTCTCCATTTCGCTTTCTTCAAGTAGAGACACCACGTCTAGCATAGCTTGGAGATCACCATTTGGTTCTTCATGTTTGCTATACATTTTGTTTAAAGCAATCTTTCTAATGAAGAGATGCAGATATTTAATAGCATCAAAAGTATTCATTTTGTTAGTAGGGGAGAAAGAGAGGCCTTTTGAGAGGACATTAATATGATCATTAGTTAGATGTTTTTTGGAGAGATTAATTATTTGTAGATTTGCTTCCTCTACCATCTGGGTCTTTTGGACCAATCCTCCTTGTTCTGTCTGTAACCCTATCTGCCTCTGTTCCTCAAATTCCTTTCTGTTTTTTCCGCCCCTTCTCCTTTCTCTATGGTTTTAGTTTTTTGGGCCATCTCGTTTTTTGAGAGAATGGCTTCCCTATCACTGGCATTGGGAACTAACAAAGTTCTACTACTGGTAGTATCTTCAGCCTCCTCATTTGCAGAGGATTCACATTCAGAGGATTGCCTCATATCTCTCAAACTGCTAATTTTCAGTTTCCTTTAACAACATATCTTGTGACCCTATGCCTCTCTCAGTTGAAGTACCGCAAGGCTCTGTCTTGGGCCCCTTGCTTTTCTCTCTCTATACATCCTCCCTTAGGAAACTTATAGCCTCCTTTAGATTCCAGTACCACTTATATGCTGACGATACCCAAATATATCTTTCCTCTCCTGATATTTCTCCCTCTTTACTCAACCAGATTTCCAACTGCCTCTCTGCAATTTCCTCTTGGATGTCTTCACACTACCTCCAACTCAATCCGCCCAAAACTGAGCTGCTTCTTATTCCCCCCTTTTTCAGACATCCAACACACATTGATTATTGCAATCTACTCCTAAATGGCCTTCCAAAACACCGCCTCTCCTCCCTCCAATCTATTATGAATGATTTTGCTAGACTCATCCACCTAAGTTGCAGATCTACATCAGCTGCACCATTCTGCCAGTCTCTACACTAGCTCCCCATACACTTCAGAATACAATTTAAAGTATTAACCCTAACTTACAAAGCACTCAACAGTCTAACTCCCAACTATATTTCCTCTCTCATAGGAATATTCCCCATCCCTACCTCTTCGATCAACCTCTGACCTATGTCTCTCCATTCCTGTTATCTCTACTCCCGCCTCCAAGACTTTGCACGTGCTGCTCCGACCTGTCCTCTGGAACTCTCTACCCTGCTCCATAAGACTGTCTCCAACCTTGTATAGCTTCAGACGCTTCTTGAAAACCCACCTTTTCAGAGAGGCTTACCATCTCTCCTCCATCCTTCATCCGAACTAAACTAATACATGAACTGCCTGAATCACTGCTTCAACTACAACTGATGTGACAAGCTTCCTCAACCTTATGTCTCTGCACCTTAAACCTGTAGACTGTGAGCTCCCCGGAGCAGGGCCCTCTTCCTCCTGTACTAGATTTGTTTAGTTTTGTTATGTTTTGTATTTTATCACAAATCCTTGTCATAAACAACTAAGGTTGTATTGGCCATTATAGCTCGGTTTGGCAAGATACTGGGTAATTTAAGAGAGATGGCTTGCATTTGGATGCTAAAGGAACAGAGTATCTGGGAGAGGAATTCAAATGCTATATTAGAAGTCATTTAAACTAGTAAAGGGGTTGTATCATTAAAGGGACATGAAACCAAACATTTTTCTTACAGGATTTAGGTAGAACATACAATGTTAAACAACTTTCCAGCTTACTTCTATTATCAAATTTGCTTTATTCTATTGGTATCAATTGTTGAAGGAGCAGCAATGCATTGCTGGTTTCTAACTGAACAAATGGGTGAGCCAATGACAATTGGTATATACATGCAGACACCAATCAGCAGCTAGAACCTAAGTTCTTTGCTGCTCCTGAGGTTACCTAGATAAACCTTTCAGCAAATGATAACAAGAGAAGGGAACAAATTAAATAATAGAAGTAAAATGGAAACTTGTTTAACATTGTATTCTCTATCTGAATCATGAATGTCTATTTATAGCTTTTCTGTCCCTATAATATATCCACCTGCCCCCCACAGCATGCCAAAACTGTTAGTCCAAGTTAAATATGTATATATATATATATATATATATATATATATATATATATATATATATATATATACTACAAACACACATACAAACATACATTCCCATATATATATAAATATATATATATATATATATATATATAGTGTTTTGGTTTTGTGCGAACATTTATTTTATGACATCATAAATGACAATTTAGTTAAAATGATGAAAGTGCGCTTATTATGTCATAGAGAGTATAGCTTCATAGGTCACTATACATAGTGGTGCAGTGAAGCCTATATTATTTATTTCCTACCTTTCACTTCAAAAGCATATTAGCAAGGTAACTCCTGCCTTAGGAAAAATAGGAAATCCAATAAATATAGAGTTCCCAAGTGGTAAATAAGATTAAAAAAAATGTATCTATAAATGTTCTCATTCAAATTGTGGATGAATGTGAGGATTTGGATGAATGTGAGAAGTGAAAGTGTTATTATGCAGCACAAATTGAGCAAATAATGAATGACCAAGCCCAATCTCCCCTCTGAGGTGGAGGTGGACAATAAAATGGTCTTAAATCGGACTTCCGGTGAGAGGCGTGATAAGATGGCCACTGCTTTTTAGAGCTCCAAGCTAAATCTCTAATTTCTAGCATAACCGTGGCTATATCTTTTGCCATCCATTTCTCCTTTGGCAGTTTAGGTGCCCAGGAACTTTTGTGGATCAGGACATATCATCTCCTGGCCACCGAGGAGTCAGATAACAATTTTACCGCCACAGCTACTCTACAACGCATCAGAAAGGCAAGATGGTGCATCTTACTAACGACATTTCTATGCTTTTCTTACCCTTATTTGATAATCTACTATCATCACTGGAAAGCATACTGCAAGACACTCAGACCGATAAGGGACCAGTATCTAGCGCAGCAGTTATGAAGCTGGCACAAAAGACTCCCGTGCTAAACGAAGCTGATTCTGTGACAAACATCAGCTGTAAACATTGAGATCCTCTATGCATTAGCAACTCTGAGATAGTTCCTTCTGAAACTCCCCAGGCTGACAGCCTGACCACAGCTAACTCAAAGAATGCCCCCCAGGATCATAGGCAAGACAACAGGCTGAGATTTGATTCGATACTGCACAATATTGCACCCCGCCAATGGGAGAAACTTTTAAGGGTGTCCCCATGGGTAACAGAGTAAAAATTCTGGATTGCTTCGTGGGAAGGAAGGGAGATCCGCCTCCCGTACAGATTAACCCAGACTCGAAAAACACGGGGCCAAGGCAGTATTCAGCTTTCCAAGAGTACACTGGGGACTGCACTATCGGTAACAATCTGTCTACTACTCACAGAGCCGTTCGTCTTGACAGTGTCACTGGGTCTGTGGAAGTCGGCCAAAGCACGGTGCTGTGCTTAGAACTCCTCCAGCTCACGGATCCTTGCTTGTTTTCCATGATAAGCTTTTGGCGAAACCTGGATGTGCCATCGGCTTTGGACTTTATTCCACTGCTTCTGAGACTGCACTCAAAGTATTTGCCTCTGCACGAATTGATGTACCCAGTTAGGCTTGCGCATCACACATCTTTGTTACTAAAAATGACAAGCTTTCTTGAATTCTGCTTGTATAGAACCCGCATAAGGGTTGGCTGAGTGGTATGTGTAGTCCTGTTCTTACCTACCTGTACTTTCATGCATGATGGGTTAGATAGTGTTCATGTTGTTAATAATAGTAACTTACCGTTATTGTATTCCTTTGTGTTGTTCTCTCACATTTATATGCTATATAATATAATAGATTGGTGCTCCCTATGGCTACATCCCTGCAGCTACACATTTTCAGTAACTCTCTGCCTGCTGCTCCCTCATATGCAGAGCCTTGTCATATGCTGTGAATTGTCCTTTATTCCTGTATACACGTCAGACTGAAACCTTGCAATTACCCTCTGTACTTAGGATGTGTGTTGCCGTTGTACATGTGGTTTATTATAGTTGTACTATTTCATTTTTGGTTCCCTAATTAACAATCTATGACGCAATACTCACTATGGGCAGAATTAGCCAGCCCACAAGTATCCCCACAGATTAAACACTCAATATTTATATGTCATGCAACAGAAAACAGTTGCTTAATCCTCATAAACTCTGTTACCCTGTTAGATTTTTACTATGGCTGTCTCATGTGCCGTTTGGTTAGTTGTTTGTTTTGCAGTACCTGTCCATCAATAAATATACACCGGGAACGAAACGGAGCAGACTCAGATTGCAGCGAGTAGGTTTGAGATGCCACGAAACTGTCTTGGTTGACTGGTGGAAGTACTGCAATACCCGTTTAGCCATGGGAGTGGGATGACTTGTAGCCCTATTCACATCATGAGCTTTACGCACTCTGGCATCAGTTTAGGTATATCGCTGCACAACGCTAATGATGGTTAAATCCCCTGAATAAAAACGTTTGCTAAACAATTCTAACACACCATATTGATGCCAGACTGTCTGAGTTTAGAAAACTGCTGGACCTGGTAGCCTTTACCTCCCCCCCTCTCAGCGTTATCATCAGGACTTATATTCTGATTTTGTCATTGCAGTTTTACTTGTATTGTTTTACTGTGTTTACTTGTTGCACTACTGTTATAAAAATAAGACCAATTGATCCTTCCCTTTCAGCCAAAAACCACTTAACTTTAAACATGTTATGCATCATGATATTTTAACTTTAATTTTTTTACTCCTATTAATTTTGCATGTACCTTAGTGCCAAATCACAGTTGCACTCTGACATAGACTAGGGCTCCAACATTTATCTATAACAGGTCAACCCCAATACAATGCAGCCCTTGGCGGTTATTTCAGGTACTCTGGGCTAGTAAGATACTACCAGTGTGGGGGAGGTGACGTAGCTACAGCCCATGGAGGTGTGTAAGCTGTTGACCAATCAAGCCTTGAAAAATCGGCAGCAAAGAAAAGAAAAGCACGGATGGCGGGGTGCCAGCTTGGAGGAAATCAAGCAAACTTCATGAGACACAGGTGAAGAGAAGCAGCACTCCAAAAAATCATGAGATAAAATCCAAAACTTTATTTTTGTAGACTTAAAAACAAAATATGTGCAACACTGCACAGCACAGCACAATGCAAAGTCAAAATAGGAGAGGGGAGCCGAGTCCTAACATGCTTCGTGTTATGCAGCACTTAATCATAGGATAGCTCACCACCTGTGCAGTGCACCTTTAGAGGGTGTCCAAACCAATCACAGTGTAGTACATTTAAGAGGCTTGACACACCCACAAAAGTACATCCCAAGGTATAGAATGTGCACTGCAAGGAAGTAAAGAATCGTGTAACAAAGTGATATTAAAAAGTGTGATTAAAAACAAACATTGTGTGAAATGAAAAACATATTGGTACAAACTCTCAATGCTAAATTTCAGTAACTATATGTGAAAGTATAATTAAATTCACCTATCATATAAATGTGTTTGCCATGGAGAGTTTGGCTACACAATTCTAAAATAAGCCTTAATCCTAAACTGGGCCAATATTAATAAACAATTTTTAATTAATCATTTAATTTATTAATTTATGTATTAATTAGTTGTTTTTAAAGGACCCTGGTTGTTGTTTCAATAAAATGATGTGCCAAAAGTAAATAAATAGATAAATGCTCACAGAATGTTATTTCCATATGCAATTCAATATATAATTCAGTATATAAGTGTGATCTGGAGCTTGAAAACAGTCATAAATGAATAAGTAAACCACAGACTGTACCTTTAGAAGAATAGTAGGTATCCCAATAGAAGCAAGTATGTTCTGATATATAACATACACATAAATATTATGTTAATGTGAAGACATATACACATATAAGGCGTGACTGTAAACATCAGATCATACTAATATACAAAGCAATTCTTAGTCATACTAGGGTGAAGATAAGCCAATGAATGCAATAAACTAATAACTTATGATTCAATATAAAAAGCCATATGTAGCCTTGATCTTATGTAACAATACCTCATCTACCTTTATAAGATCACTCTACAAAATAGCTAATGTCCCACTCTTTGTTGAGACCATGGGGTACCCTCGTATTGAGTTTCCATATCCAGTATAATTCTTTCTTAGAAAGTATGGAATAAATATTACCACCTCGAATGGGTCTCTTCGCTATATCTATTACTTTTACAGTAAACCTAGGTTGATCTGTGAAGTGAAAACAATTAAAGTGTCTGGCTACACTGGAGTCTTTGTTATAATTTTGGATATCCCTTCTATGTTCTCCAACTCTGGATCTTAGAGCACGTGAGGTCTGACCTACATATTGTTCGAAACACAAGGTGCATTCAATAAGATAGACTATAAAGTATGTACCACAATTAGCATAATGATTAATCTTGAAATTTTCATTAGTTGAATGACTAGTAAAGTCTGTACCCATGGATATCTGTTGACATGTAAGGCAATTTTTTGATAGACATTTAAAGGTCCCTTTCTTATTAAGCCATTGGGTACCTATTTGTTTTACATTGCTATTAATCATGTTCGGAGAAAGCTTTTTAGCTAATGTCGGTGCCTTTTTGGACACAAATTTGATTTTGTCAACAACATCTACTAAGGCATCATCACCTTTAAGTATGGGGAGATTCTTTCTAATGATATTACAAAGGTCATTGTATTGCAAAGAGAATTCCGTGGAGAAGACCACCATATCCTTTTCAAATGTGTTCTTCACACTATTAACGTCCTTCCCACATGAAGGCTTGTAATTCTTCTTTACATCATCCAATGACCGCTGCAATAAGTCTGGGTCATAGCCCCTGGCAGTCATTCTATCCATTAGTTTATTAGCTTGAGAATTAAATAATTCCTCTGAGTTGGAATTTCTGCGTAGTCTGATGAACTGACTCTTGGGAATCGATTTTATCAGCTGTTTCGGATGACAAGATGTTGCATGCAAAATCGTATTACCCGATGTTGGTTTTCTGTATGTATCTGTGATGACCCCATTTAGTTCAACTGAACCATATAAGGTGAGATCCAAAAAATGGACTTCTTTGTCTTGGACTTCTCCTGTGAACTTCAGATGCAAATCATTGTTGTTCACAAAATCAAGGAAATTTTCAAAGACAAATTCACCTTTGACCACAAAGATGAGATCATCAATTTTTTCAATAAATTTTTCAAGAAAGGGTTACTGCCACTGTATAGACTGCCGAGTTCCCACCACCCCACAAATAAATTTGCGAACGAGGGCGCGAACTTCGCCCCCATCGCAGTGCCACATATTTGTAAGAAATATTCTCCATTAAACATGAAATAGTTGTGGGATAGTAGGAACTCGACAGTCTCACAGAAAAACAGTTTAAACTCACTCGAATAATTAGTGTAGTTATCCAAAAAGAAACTGATGGCCTGTATGCCCAGGGCGTGGGGGATACGCAAATACAGTGACACTGCATCAATCACCACCCATTTATAATCTTCTTTCCACTTGATATTGTTTATAATTTTTAAAAGATGGGAAGAATCTCTTAAGTAACTACTTAGACCCTGAACCAAGGGTTGTAGAACCGAGTCAACCCACTCAGACAATGGCTCAAAAAGTGAGCCAATCCCAGATATTATTGGGCGACCCGGTGGGTTGACTGGGCTCTTATGTAGTTTAGGTAGGTGGTGAAAGACCGGCGTCACTGGATGTTGTGGTATTAAGGATGCATGATCTTCCTTAGATATAAAACCTAATGCAAGTGCATCCTCAAGTAGTCTGTCAAGCTTTTTAGAGAATTCTTTCTCAGGGTTAGAGGATAATTTCCTATAAGTAATACCATCATTTAATTGCCTGTAGGCTTCATCAATATATTGGATTTTGTTCATTATAACAACGTTCCCACCCTTGTCAGATGTGCGAATGACCAAATTTTGTTGTTTTTCAAGTTGTTTAATGGCAGCTTTTTGTCTGTTAGTGAGATTGCTATTAAGGTTACTTTGTGTCATTTGTTTACCCAATTCTACGATATCTCTTTCAACTTGCTTTTGAAACAAATTGATGTGTGTACCCCTCGATTGAGTGGGGTAGAAATTAGATCTTGTCATTTTTGGTTTTGGGATATGTGAATCATCCATCCCATCACTATTTGTTTCCAATATTCTTAATTGTTCTAAGGTACATATGTCATTGAAATCAAGATCTAAATCTGAACATGAATTTATGTCTGACTGAATAATGCTGGGATCAGATGAATTCACATCATTCTCAACTACCTCATTTATTGGATCATCATTAACATCATTCATTTCTGTAGCGTTATAAAAATGCTTGTGCAATGTGAGCTTCCTAACAAATTTGTTGACATCCAGTAAGGTATTAAATACTGAAAAGGTGTGTGTGGGAGCAAAGCCTAGGCCCTTGGATAAAACAGTAATATGATCAGTGGTAAGTTGAAAGTCAGATAGGTTAACCACACTAAGTGCTAATTCTTCCTTGATGCCCTCCTTGAGGTCCTTCTTCCTTCGCCTGGATCCAGCTCTGCGCGTCCTTTTTCTCTTCCTATAGGGATCTCTTGATTTTTTACTTTAGCTCGAACATCATTTTCTTTTTTCTCTTTTTTCTCTCGATGGTCACGTGATGTATCCTGTAACGAGAAAGAGGAAGGGGGAGAGAGGGAGGAAGAAGAAGAGGAAGAATCGGAGGAACTCTCATCTGAAGAAACTTCATCTTGATCAGAGGTGTCTAATTCTGTTGATGAGAAAACCACTTTTTTATTTTTGTTCTTATGTTTCTTCTTCAGAATAGATTTAGGTTCCATTGCTGATGTTGACGCCTTTGCCTCATATGCCTTGTTCTTATGTTTGTTCTTACTTTTGTTCTTACTCTTATTTTTATTTTTTATTTTATTGAAGTTTAGGCTATCTCCTTCACCATCCGTGTTTACACTGGAATCATAGTCCCTCTGTTGGCTTGTAGAGAATCTGCGTGGTCGCCTAATAAATCTAGACCAATCATATACTTTGTTTTTTAAATAGTCCTCTTGATCCATATTGAATTTTCTGCCTTTAAGTGAGGCCAATTCACTGTCAGATTTTCGTATTCTCTTCTTCATATTAGATTTTAATTCAGAATACTCCTCCTCTTGTTTATGTGTCTTTAATTCTTGCTTGATATTGTGGATTTGTGCCTTTAAAGAGTCCCTTTTGGATTTTTACTTCTTATGAGAATGTCCATAATTGTCAATGAGCAAGTAGTGAGAGCATCTTTCCACTCAGTTGTTAGATCATCATCATTTAGTTCATAGGAAGGAAACTTCTTTATCCTTAATCCTCTAGGTATTCTTTTTGATTGTACATAATGCTCAAAGGCCACAATATCCCACATTAAACGTAAGTCCGTCAAAAGTAATCTTTCAAGATGGTTAAATAAACTTTTTATATCTTTCTCAATAAAATCATTGTCTCCCAGTGAGAATACAGATTGGAAATAGGTCTTTCTACTTTGCACATCAAAAATGGATTTGTTGAGGCTTATTGCCTCCCCCTCCATATTTATGCAAGTGCTAGTGTGCTGTGCAAAATTTTTTTTTTAAATAAACAAGATTCCTTAATTTTTAGTTTTTTGTTTATTTTTGATTTAACGCCAAAGTGCAATTGTTAAGGTCATTTATAAAGGTGTGTTAGAATAACTGAGTAAATAAAAATATAACAACCTATGATTGGAGGTAAATGCTCTTATTGCACTTTATTTCTGAGTTATTAATATTATTGTAATGTCAAGTACATCCATAGAAGTTCTGATGCACTTAAAAAACCTCTTTCATAGGGATATTTGTATATTCCACAAAGAGCGGTGTTTGACAGCGGGATTTAACAGCTCACAGCTGATTTCAAAAGGACCGGATATCATTTTCCGTTTGTAAATACTGCAACACTCTCAGATTGAAAACAGAGAGCTGTTGTTATGTGTCAGATGTTTATTTATGCTTTTAACTGCAAATAATAATACAATTCCACCGCTCACAATTTGTCCTGAGAAACCAGTATCCAGCTATGTGTTTCAATATAACAGGAATCGTAATTTGACAGTTCACAGCTGATTTCAGAAAGCCGGATGTCAGTTTCTGTTTGTAAATACTGTGACGCTCACAGATTAAAAGTGGATAACTGTTGTTATGCAGATAGCTGTTACTATGCATCAAATATCTGTTTAAGCTTTTAACTGGAAATAAAGGTACAATTCAACCGCTCACAGCTGATCCTGAATAACCGGTATCCAGTTGTAAGTTTAACTGAAACAAGAGTCGCAGCTTGAACGCACAAAGCTGATCATGTATACCCAGTTACAACAATATTCTTAAATTCCACACACGGTTAATCCTGAATCAGGCATACAATCTTTTTAGAATCTGTGTAGGCAAAACTTACAATTTCCAAAACGCGGTATTACCGCAAAGCTATTATGCCAAGATACTAAATAGCTGATTCTTTGTAGTTACAATAAATGCGGTAGATATATAGATTCTCAAATGTTGTGTTACGGTACAAAGTTTACAATTCAGCAAATCCCATAAATTCAAGAGTTGTGGAAAGAAAAAAAAGTACACACTTACTGGCAGCTTCTTGTATCCCCGTAGGCGAGCAGCGTTGGACGCTCAGGCAGTAACAGTGTGGGGGAGGTGACGTAGCTACAGCCCATGGAGGTGTGTAAGCTGTTGACCAATCAAAGCCTTGAAAAATCGGCAGCAAAGAAAAGAAAAGCACGGATGGCGGGGTGCCAGCTTGGAGGAAATTGAGCAAACTTCATGAGACACAGGTGAAGAGAAGCAGCACTCCAAAAAATCATGAGATAAAATCCAAAACTTTATTTTTGTAGACTTAAAAACAAAATATGTGCAACACTGCACAGCACAGCACAATGCAAAGTCAAAATAGGAGAGGGGAGCCGAGTCCTAACATGTTTCGTGCTATGCAGCACTTAATCATAGGATAGCTCACCACCTGTGCAGTGCACCTTTAGAGGGTGTCCAAACCAATCACAGTGTAGTACATTTAAGAGGCTTGACACACCCACAAAAGTACATCCCAAGGTATAGAATGTGCACTGCAAGGAAGTAAAGAATCGTGTAACAAAGTGATATTAAAAAGTGTGATTAAAAACAAACATTGTGTGAAATGAAAAACATATTGGTACAAACTCTCAATGCTAAATTTCAGTAACTATATGTGAAAGTATAATTAAATTCACCTATCATATAAATGTGTTTGCCATGGAGAGTTTGGCTACACAATTCTAAAATAAGCCTCAAACCTAAACTGGGCCAATATTAATAAACAATTTTTAATTAAATGTACTACACTGTGATTGGTTTGGACACCCTCTAAAGGTGCACTGCACAGGTGGTGAGCTATCCTATGATTAAGTGCTGCATAGCACGAAACATGTTAGGACTCGGCTCCCCTCTCCTATTTTGACTTTGCATTGTTCTGTGCTGTGCAGTGTTGCACATATTTTGTTTTTAAGTCTACAAAAATAAAGTTTTGGATTTTATCTCATTATTTTTTGGAGTGCTGCTTCTCTTCACCTGTGTCTCATGAAGTTTGCTCGATTTCCTCCAAGCTGGCACCCCGCCATCCGTGCTTTTCTTTGCTGCCGATTTTTCAAGGCTTTGATTGGTCAACAGCTTACACACCTCCATGGGCTGTAGCTACGTCACCTCCCCCACACTGTTACTGCCTGAGCGTCTGACGCTGCTCGCCTACGGGGATACAAGAAGCTGCCAGTAAGTGTGTACTTTTTTTTCTTTCCACAACTCTTGAATTTATGGGACTTGCTGAATTGTAAACTTTGTACCGTAACACAACATTTGAGAATCTATATATCTACCGCATTTATTGTAACTACAAAGAATCAGCTATTTAGTATCTTGGCATAATAGCTTTGCGGTAATACCGCGTTTTGGAAATTGTAAGTTTTGCCTACACAGATTCTAAAAAGATTGTATGCCTGATTCAGGATTAACCGTGTGTGGAATTTAAGAATATTGTTGTAACTGGGTATACATGATCAGCTTTGTGCGTTCAAGCTGCGACTCTTGTTTCAGTTAAACTTACAACTGGATACCGGTTATTCAGGATCAGCTGTGAGCGGTTGAATTGTACCTTTATTTCCAGTTAAAAGCATAAACAGATATTTGATGCATAGTAACAGCTATCTGCATAACAACAGTTATCCACTTTTAATCTGTGAGCGTCACAGTATTTACAAACAGAAACTGACATCCGGCTTTCTGAAATCAGCTGTGAACTGTCAAATTACGATTCCTGTTATATTGAAACACATAGCTGGATACTGGTTTCTCAGGACAAATGGTGAGCGGTGGAATTGTATTATTATTTGCAGTTAAAAGCATAAATAAACATCTGACACATAACAACAGCTCTCTGTTTTCAATCTGAGAGTGTTGCAGTATTTACAAACGGAAACTGATATCCAGTCCTTTTGAAATCAGCTGTGAGCTGTTAAATCCCGCTGTCAAACACCGCTCTTTGTGGAATATACAAATATCCCTATGAAAGAGGTTTTTAAGTGCATCAGAACTTCTATGGATGTACTTGACATTACAATAATATTAATAACTCAGAAATAAAGTGCAATAAGAGCATTTACCTCCAATCATAGGTTGTTATATTTTTATTTACTCAGTTATTCTAACACACCTTTATAAATGACCTTAACAATTGCACTTTGGCGTTAAATCAAAAATAAACAAAAAACTAAAAATTAAGGAATCTTGTTTATTTAAAAAAAAAATTTTGCACAGCACACTAGCACTTGCATAAATATGGAGGGGGAGGCAATAAGCCTCAACAAATCCATTTTTGATGTGCAAAGTAGAAAGACCTATTTCCAATCTGTATTCTCACTGGGAGACAATGATTTTATTGAGAAAGATATAAAAAGTTTATTTAACCATCTTGAAAGATTACTTTTGACGGACTTACGTTTAATGTGGGATATTGTGGCCTTTGAGCATTATGTACAATCAAAAAGAATACCTAGAGGATTAAGGATAAAGAAGTTTCCTTCCTATGAACTAAATGATGATGATCTAACAACTGAGTGGAAAGATGCTCTCACTACTTGCTCATTGACAATTATGGACATTCTCATAAGAAGTAAAAAGTCCAAAAGGGACTCTTTAAAGGCACAAATCCACAATATCAAGCAAGAATTAAAGACACATAAACAAGAGGAGGAGTACTCTGAATTAAAATCTAATATGAAGAAGAGAATACGAAAATCTGACAGTGAATTGGCCTCACTTAAAGGCAGAAAATTCAATAGGGATCAAGAGGACTATTTAAAAAACAAAGTATATGATTGGTCTAGATTTATTAGGCGACCACGCAGATTCTCTACAAGCCAACAGAGGGACTATGATTCCAGTGTAAACACGGATGGTGAAGGAGATAGCCTAAACTTCAATAAAATAAAAAATAAAAATAAGAGTAAGAACAAAAGTAAGAACAAACATAAGAACAAGGCATATGAGGCAAAGGCGTCAACATCAGCAATGGAACCTAAATCTATTCTGAAGAAGAAACATAAGAACAAAAATAAAAAAAGTGGTTTTCTCATCAACAGAATTAGACACCTCTGATCAAGATGAAGTTTCTTCAGATGAGAGTTCCTCTGATTCTTCCTCTTCTTCTTCCTCCCTCTCTCCCCCTTCCTCTTTCTCGTTACAGGATACATCACGTGACCATCAAGAGAAAAAAGAAAATGATGTTCGAGCTAAAGTAAAAAATCAAGAGATCCCTTTAGGAAGAGAAAAAGGACGCTCAGAGCTGGATCCAGGCGAAGGAAGAAGGACCTCAAGGAGGGCATCAAGGAAGAATTAGCACTTAGTGTGGTTAACCTCTCTGACTTTCAACTTACCACTGATCATATTACTGTTTTATCCAAGGGCCTAGGCTTTGCTCCCACACACACCTTTTCAGTATTTAATACCTTACTGGATGTCAACAAATTTGTTAGGAAGCTCACATTGCACAAGCATTTTTATAACGCTACAGAAATGAATGATGTTAATGATGATCCAATAAATGAGGTAGTTGAGAATGATGTGAATTCATCTGATCCCAGCATTATTCAGTCAGACATAAATTCATGTTCAGATTTAGATCTTGATTTCAATGACATATGTACCTTAGAACAATTAAGAATATTGGAAACAAATAGTGATGGGATGGATGATTCACATATCCCAAAACCAAAAAAGACAAGATCTAATTTCTACCCCACTCAATCGAGGGGTACACACATCAATTTGTTTCAAAAGCAAGTTGAAAGAGATATCTTAGAATTGGGTAAACAAATGACACAAAGTAACCTTAATAGCAATCTCACTAACAGACAAAAAGCTGCCATTAAACAACTTGAAAAACAACAAAATTTGGTCATTCGCACATCTGACAAGGGTGGGAACGTTGTTATAATGAACAAAACCCAATATATTGATGAAGCCTACAGGCAATTAAATGATGGTATTACTTATAGGAAATTATCCTCTAACCCTGAGAAAGAATTCTCTAAAAAGCTTGACAGACTACTTGAGGATGCACTTGCATTAGGTTTTATATCTAAGGAAGATCATGCATCCTTAATACCACAACATCCAGTGACGCCGGTCTTTCACCACCTACCTAAACTACATAAGAGCCCAGTCAACCCACCGGGTCGCCCAATAATATCTGGGATTGGCTCACTTTTTGAGCCATTGTCTGAGTGGGCTGACTCGATTCTACAACCCTTGGTTCAGGGTCTAAGTAGTTACTTAAGAGATTCTTCCCATCTTTTAAAAATTATAAACAATATCAAGTGGAAAGAAGATTATAGATGGGTGGTGATTGATGCAGTGTCACTGTATTCGCGTATCCCCCACGCCCTGGGCATACAGGCCATCAGTTTCTTTTTGGATAACTACACTAATTATTCGAGTGAGTTTAAACTGTTTTTCTGTGAGACTGTCGAGTTCCTACTATCCCACAACTATTTCATGTTTAATGGAGAATATTTCTTACAAATATGTGGCACTGCGATGGGGGCGAAGTCCGCGCCCTCGTTCGCAAATTTTTTTGTGGGGTGGTGGGAACTCGGCAGTCTCTACAGTGGCAGTAACCCTTTCTTGAAAAATATCTGTATGTATATGAGATTCATTGATGATCTCATCTTTGTGGTCAAAGGTGAATTTGTCTTTGAAAATTTCCTTGATTTTGTGAACAACAATGATTTGCATCTGAAGTTCACAGGAGAAGTCCAAGTCAAAGAAGTCCATTTTTTGGATCTCACCTTATATGGTTCAGTTGAACTAAATGGGGTCATCACAGATACATACAGAAAATCAACATCGGGTAATACGATTTTGCATGCAACATCTTGTCATCCGAAACATCTGATAAAATCAATTCCCAAGAGTCAGTTCATCAGACTACGCCGAAATTCCAACTCAGAGGAATTATTTAATTCTCAAGCTAATAAACTAATGGATAGATTGACTGCCAGGGGCTATGACCCAGACTTATTGCAGCGGTCATTGGATGATGTAAAGAAGAATTACAAGCCTTCATGTGGGAAGGACGTTAATAGTGCGAAGAACACATTTGAAAAGGATATGGTGGTCTTCTCCACGGAATTCTCTTTGCAATACAATGACCTTTGTAATATCATTAGAAAGAATCTCCCTATACTTAAAGGTGATGATGCCTTAGTAGATGTTGTTGACAAAATCAAATTTGTGTCCAAAAAGGCACCGACATTAGCTAAAAAGCTTTCTCCGAGCATGATTAATAGCAATGTAAAACAAATAGGTACCCAATGGCTTAATAAGAAAGGGACCTTTAAATGTCTATCAAAAAATTGCCTTACATGTCAACAGATATCCATGGGTACAGACTTTACTAGTCATTCAACTAATGAAAATTTCAAGATTAATCATTATGCTAATTGTGGTACATCCTTTATAGTCTATCTTATTGAATGCACCTTGTGTTTCGAACAATATGTAGGTCAGACCTCACATGCTCTAAGATCCAGAGTTGGAGACCATAGAAGGGATATCCAAAATTATAACAAAGACTCCAGTGTAGCCAGACACTTTAATTGTTTTCACTTCACAGATCAACCTAGGTTTACTGTAAAAGTAATAGATATAGCGAAGAGACCCATTCGAGGTGGTAATATTTATTCCATACTTTCTAAGAAAGAATTATACTGGATATGGAAACTCAATACGAGGGTACCCCATGGTCTCAACAAAGAATGGGACATTAGCTATTTTGTAGAGTGATCTTATAAAGGTAGATGAGGTATTGTTACATAAGATCAAGGCTACATATGGCTTTTTATCTTGAATCATAAGTTATTAGTTTATTGCATTCATTGGCTTATCTTCACCCCAGTATGACTAAGAATTGCTTTGTATATTAGTATGATCTGATGTTTACAGTCACGCCTTATATGTGTATATGTCTTCACATTAACATAATATTTATGTGTATGTTATATATCAGAACATACTTGCTTCTATTGGGATACCTACTATTCTTCTAAAGGTGCAGTCTGTGGTTTACTTATTCATTTATGACTGTTTTCAAGCTCCAGATCACACTTATATACTGAATTATATATTGAATTGCATATGGAAATAACATTCTGTGAGCATTTATCTATTTATTTACTTTTGGCACATCATTTTATTGAAACAACAACCAGGGTCCTTTAAAAACAACTAATTAATACATAAATTAATAAATTAAATGATTAATTAAAAATTGTTTATTAATATTGGCCCAGTTTAGGTTTGAGGCTTATTTTAGAATTGTGTAGCCAAACTCTCCATGGCAAACACATTTATATGATAGGTGAATTTAATTATACTTTCACATATAGTTACTGAAATTTAGCATTGAGAGTTTGTACCAATATGTTTTTCATTTCACACAATGTTTGTTTTTAATCACACTTTTTAATATCACTTTGTTACACGATTCTTTACTTCCTTGCAGTGCACATTCTATACCTTGGGATGTACTTTTGTGGGTGTGTCAAGCCTCTTAAATGTACTACACTGTGATTGGTTTGGACACCCTCTAAAGGTGCACTGCACAGGTGGTGAGCTATCCTATGATTAAGTGCTGCATAGCACGAAACATGTTAGGACTCGGCTCCCCTCTCCTATTTTGACTTTGCATTGTGCTGTGCTGTGCAGTGTTGCACATATTTTGTTTTTAAGTCTACAAAAATAAAGTTTTGGATTTTATCTCATGATTTTTTGGAGTGCTGCTTCTCTTCACTAGTAAGATACTACTCCCGGTAACTATAAACCCATAACCCTTTTATACATACACCCTGGAAAACTATTTAAGGTATAGCAGTAAAGAAAATCTCAGGCCCTTCACCTGGTAGCATTACATCTTATAGAGTAAGAGCTATATTTAAAACTCTTACAGTAATACCCTCCTATTGCTGTTACCCACTCCTGCAAAGCTACTCACAGACAGCCATGTACTCCCATTAATTTTGCATGTACCTTAGTGCCAAATCACAGTTGCACTCTGACCTAGACTAGGGCTCCAACATTTATCTATAACAGGTCAACCCCAATACAATGCAGCCCTTGGCGGTTAATTCAGGTACTCTGGGCTAGTAAGATACTACTCCAGGTAACTGTAAACCCATAACCCTTTTATACATACACCCTGGAAAACTATTTAAGGTATAGCAGTAAAGAAAATCTCAGGCCCTTCACCTGGTAGCATTACATCTTATAGAGTAAGAGCTATATTTAAAACTCTTACAGTAATACCCTCCTATTGCTGTTACCCACTCCTGCAAAGCTACTCACAGGCACCCATGAATGCACACTCAACATCTTTTCACTTATTAACTTTTATTAGACTCTCTGCGAATCAAACCCTTTTAACGTACTCCTGCTGAAAAGTTGAAGCACCTGAACATGTAAATATGTACCTAGAAAGTATACATCTAGTGGATAAGTTGTGTCATCAAATTTGCTTAGCACCTTACCCGGTTGACCTGCATCTTATGTTTAAAATAGTTATAACTTCTTGGCAAATGTAGATTCGAAGAATATACATACATTCTGCGGTACATGCTAAGTCTCACCCGCAGTGTAACCTTTGGAAGGATAGGCCACTCCTGGTTTGCTTGTTTTTGTTATTTCTGTTTTTGGCTTGTTTGTTTGTTTTTGTTTGTTTTTTGTTTGTTTTCTGTTTGTTTGTTTGTTTTTGTTTTTTGTTTTTTTTTGTTTTTAACGTTTGTTGGAAAAATAAGGAGTCCTGGTGTTCTGTATTAAGAGATATCCCAATAGACTCACTTGCTTTTCAGCCTGGAAATGCATCTATGCTTGCAAACAATGAGATGGATATGCTCCATATTCCTATCTCTTCTCTGCTTTAATTTAAGAAACGTTGTAGGCGGACTTCCGGTGGGAGGAGCTGGCTAGGAACAGAGCACGCCGAGTTTTGGCGTGGTGCTTCGTCAACTCGAGAACCATTCTGTCTCCCCTACTGTATTAATCCCGTTGCTGATGCGGTTTTTGCACCCTAGGGAGCTGGGCGAATTACACCGACTGCCCAAGTTGGAAGTCCGTGAGAGCTAAGATTAGGCTCCGTTGCTAGAGCCGCAAGCGGCGCTGCCGCTGGAGATCACCCAGTTCAGGAATAACTTGCTATACTAACCGACGGCGATAGAGGTTTGCATCTCTCCACCCTCTGCCGACTGGTCCCTAAACAACAATCTGCACCGTAATCCTGGAGTCCCGCATGTGTGGGAAAAGAAACAGCTAGACGGCCTGGTACCGGATCCGCTGTGGGATGGGTACTGTCCCCTAGGGTCCGACACTCTTTCAAACCAACTCACTAACAGAAGTGACAGGCTAAGCTACCTGGACGGATAAATCAGGCGCAGCACGGCGTTGGCAGCTTCAGGTGTACAGCTCAGCTGATGTGGAGACGCTCTCTGGATGGAGTCACTGTTGCACTACTGCATTGCCCTGACCCCTGATGCCGTGAGCCTGTAGGTGAGAGTTGTTCCAGTATCCGGTAAGGATCAGAGGCGATTTTGATTTTTGCTGATACTCTGCCTGGGACTGATTGAGCTTATATCGGCTGAGGTCCCTACAGGTCAAGAAAGTAAAAGCGCAAGTATTGTGCCCCTGCAAGGGGACTGGTTACATGACTGTCTGCAATTTTCCTTTTTCTACCTAAGAGAACGCTTTCTATATTGCTAATGCCTATATGGTAATGTGAATTCAATCCACCTTGGAGTAACTGATACAACTTGCGGAATGTGTATATAATATCTGCCCTTGTATTATTGTTTTGTACAGTCCAACTAGCATACTGTCTGTAAATAATATATACATCTGCTCAAGGTCCTCACAGAATAAGCGGCACAAACAGGGGCAAAAAAGGCAACATAATATTAAGATAATCAGAGCTAAAACTCTGGAAGGATGAACTGTCCGTGTCTGATACGCAGTGAACTTGAATAAGTGCTAATCAGGCAGTAAAGGCTCAAAAGAACTACCAGCCAGTTTATAAGTACAGCTTTGTTGTTTTTCTTTGTTTTTTCTGGCAACTAGCTAAATCTGAGGGTATACTTTAAGCTGTGTGCATATTTCAAGTGAACCTAAGCAAGAGCTGCTCAGGCAGTAAAAATTCAAAAGTTTTTGCTCTATCATCAGCCAGTTTATAAGCACAGCTATATTGTTTTTTTTGTTTTTGGGTTTTTTTTCTTGCTTCTGCTGGTAATTAGTTAAACTTGTGTGTATATTTTAAGACAAGTTTACCTGATAACATTAAGTTGTGTGGGGAATTTATACTGGGCTATAAATTGCTTGAAATAATTATGGAAATTATGATAATAACTATATAGCAATCTCACTCTTTTTGAGGAAGTCTACTCTATAGGCCATTCTACAGTTGTACTGCACAGCGGTTCCTATCCTAGAATATAAATATCTGAAGTATTACTATCTTTAGTGCGAAGGTGCTGCATTACAGTTTTTACAATTTCTCAAGTAACTTACATTTAAAAAAAAAAAAGTGTATCTTTAAATACTGTCTTTTCCCCCCTAAATCACATTCACAATATTTTCACTGAATTAATCTGTTCACCTTTTTTTTGTATGTGTGTGTATATATATATATATATATATATATATATATACACGCATCTGCGTGTGTGTAGACACAATATTTTAAGTTTTTTTTAGTCACACTCTCCCTTTTTTTTTTTTTTTTCTTTGTCAATATAAAAACACATTTGTATTAACTATTTTTTCACTCATACACCTCATTATGTTAGTGAATAGGGTTTTTTTTTTGTTTGTTTTTCACCTGGTAGTGCTCTCTCTATTTAGTAGAGTGCACAGTAAGGGGAAAAAGCCAGTGCGATATATGGACAGATATATTACGACCTCTAGGTTTACTTCCCCAAACATGCCAGTTAAACAAAAAGATAGGAAGAATCGTATATCAGATACCTTACCTGAAGCAGTAAAAGAGACACTAGCACTTAAAAATGACATTCAGCCACTAATAAATCAATTGTCAGAAATTTTTCTACCTCAATTCGAGCTGCTACAGTCCCAGATGGCTGGTCTCACGGCCGAGATTAGGCAATTCTCTAATAGACTTAATGAGGTGGAAAATAGAGTATCCGAAACAGAGGATGCCATAAATGATCAAGCAAGTCAACTATCTAGTCATACTAAAGATATTAAAAGTATACAAGATCGTTTAACAGATCTTGAAGATCGGTCCTGTCGCAATAATTTAAAGATAGTGGGACTACCAGAGGCTAGTGAGTTTATTGATCTTCTACACTTCGCATCTATATCTCTCCCTCAAATACTAGATTTACAACAACAAAATACACCTCTATTGATTGAAAGAGCACACAGAATAGGCCCTCAGAGGAGATCAACTAAGGGGACAATTCAAAACAGGCCTGTTATGATTAAATTCCAAAATTACCAAGATAAAATGACACTCTTGCGATTGTACAGGAAAAATGGCCCAGTACATATAGGGGATGCCAAAATCCTGATTTTTCAGGATTACTCTAGTGAAACCTCCCAGAAAAGGAAAATTATGGCTCCCTATTGCACTAAGCTAATTGACGCAGGACATAAGGCTAGGCTAGTTTATCCAGCCAAAATAATGATAGAAGACAAAGACACTACACATACCTTGACAAATGAACAAGAAGCAAGACAGTTCTGTAATGATCTAAAAGTTAAGCTATAAATAAGGAACTGGCCAAAGCTTGTAAATAGATGAAGGGGTCTCTCGCGATGCCGTCACTTGACAGGCTATTCTTTTTAATTTCTTATTTTTATTGTGTTTCTTTTTTTCCCCCTTTTTTTTTTTTTTTCTCCCCCCTCCTTCCCATCTCCTTCTTTCCCCCCTGCTCCTTCTCGGGTGTCTCTTTCTATCTGATTTTTAGTTAGAAATCAGGAGACATCCTTAAGTGTGTTTCATGGAACATAGGGGGTATAACCTCCCCTATTAAGAGGAAGTTGATTATCAAACAATTAGGTAAAACATAAACCTGATCTTGCGTTCCTGCAAGAAACCCATCTTAAAACCTCAGAAGTAAATAAGTTAAAGTCTAAATGGGTTGGCCATGTAATTGCATCATCATGTAATAAAAGGAAAAGAGGAGTGGCCATACTGTTTAATAAAAATCTGACATATAAAGTGCTGAAACAAATTTTAGATAAAGAAGATAGATGGCTAGTGGCTGAGATTGAGATAGGAAATATTAAATATATCTTTTGTAACATATATGGACCAAACCAGGTTGATACGGATTTCTGGAATAAACTTACAATGCAATTATCTCAGTATATTGGGCAAAATTTGATTCTTGTGGGAGACTTTAATCTAATTCCAACTTCATTGTTAGATAGATGTACTACAAAGACGGTTCATTTTCCCAATGCAAAGGCTAAAATATTTTCTCAGATTTGCAGAAACCTAAAAGTTCATGATATCTGGCGTATTAAATACCCAGATACGCAAAGATTTTCCTGTGAATCTAAATCCTACAGAGCACTATCTAGAATAGATTTTTTTCTGATTTCAAGTCCAATGTTAGCAATGAATATAGATGCTCAAATAGCCGATATAGTTATTACAGATCATGCTATTATTTCCTTAAATATATATACAGTGAGGCCCCGGTTTACGCACGACTCGGTATACGAAATTTCGGTTTACGAAATCGAAATTTGAAGAAAAATTGACTCGGTTTACGAATTTTTTTCGCAATACGAAACAAAATGCCGGTTTGCCCCCCTCGGTTTACGAATATTTTTCGCAATACGAAACCAGTGGCCCCTGTGCCCCCTGCATACTCAAGTATGATTGAATTAATGAAGTTTGGGTACCAGTGTGGAGGTGTTGGAGAGGTTTTGGAGCCATTTTGCAGCAAGTTGTTGAGCCTTTTGGAGTCATTTGCAGCAAGTTGTTAAGCCTTTTGGAGCCATTTGCAGCAAGTTGTGGAGCCTTTTGGAGACATTGGAGCCATTTGCAGCAAGTTGTTAAGCCTTTTGGAGCCTTTTGGAGCATTTTTTGGACACTTTATTTGAATTTTTTCGGACCTCCGGAACGCATTAATTGATTTTCAATGCATTCCTATGGGAAACCGTGTTTCGGTTTACAAATTTTTCGCAATACGAAACGACCCGGAGAACGAATTAAATTCGTAAACCGAGGCCTCACTGTACTAATAACCCAATTGTTAATTCAGGAAACAATTTTTATTTCCCTAGTTATCTATCCCAAGATAAGAAGTTTGTTGATTGGCTGGCCCAAAAATGGCAAGAGTATCAAGGTTTCAATAAAGAATATCTTGAAAAAACTGAGATTTATTGGGAAACCGCGAAAGCGTATCTGAAAGGTGTAATTAAGGCATATATGGTTAAAAAGAAGAAACAAGCTAATGCACGTGAAGTACAATTGGCTAGCCAACTTAGTAATGCCTACAATAAATATATTAATAATCCTGTTAGATCGTTTTGGACTAAATATCAGATGGCCAAACAAGAACGGGATCTCTTTTTTAAAGAAAAAAACGATGCGAGAAGACATAAGAATCAATGCAAAGTACAAGGGACAATTTGGTAGATCAGCGAAATTCTTGGCCAGACTGAATAAGACAAGGAAAAAAAATAATATAATCGAAGCTATCAGATATGATCAAGTAAATTATACAGACCCATCGGATATCAAAGAAATTTTCTATAAGTATTATCAAAATATTTACGCAGTGGCTGAGATAAATACTGAAAATAAAAACAGCTTTTGGAGTAGAGTTAAGGTCCCCCAAATTACATCAGCTTTTCTGTTGACTCTAAACAGTCCCATTACTCCCAAAGAAGTGGCAGAGGCTATAGACCAAGCTAAGAATAACAAAGCGCCTGGCCCAGACCAACTGCCAGCAGAATTTTATGAGTATTCGAAATTATTTGCTTCCTACTTTAGTCAAATTGTTTAATGACCATTTCCTATCAGGGAAACCTATGTCTGAGTATTTCTCGGCGTCGGCTGTTACATTAATTCTTAAGAAAGATAAAGACCCTCTTAACCCTGCTTCGTACAGACCTATATCACTCTTAAATGTAGACTATAAACTACTTACGTCTATAATGGCGAATAGACTTAAGACAGGAATAGATCAAATAATACACGAGGACCAATCTGGGTTTATCCCGGGGAGATCCTCTATTAGAAATTTGAGACGTGTTACTACCATCATAGAATATTTTTGGGTCAACAATCAAAAAATAACCAGGAAACAAGATCAGGCGATATTAACAGCCGACGCCGAGAAGGCCTTTGACTCACTAATCTGGGACCATCTATATACTTCCTTGGATAGATGTGGTTTTAGGGGGGAATTTGTATCAGTGATTAAGTCTATCTACAATTCACCTACCTCATATATTTTAGTTAACGGTACACCAACCACTAGATTTCAGATCCATAAAGGGACAAGACAGGGATGTCCCCTGTCGCCCCTTTTATTTAATATTGCTATAGAATCTCTTGCAATCTTACTAAGAAACACTTTAGAGGGCATCGATATTGGTGATCAAAGAATTATCCTATCGCTTTATGCGGATGACTTGCTACTATTTTTGCAAAATACTAAAATTAGTATCCCCCTGGTACTTGAAATCTTCAGACAGTTCAGCTCCTTCTCTGGCTATAAACTGAACCTTAGCAAATCTGAAATTTTATGGATAAATCAAAATATAGATAGTTGTAAAGAACACCCATTTCAGGTTGTAGAAACTATAAAATATCTGGGCATCAATCTAAACAGAAATCCTAACTATTGGTACAACAATAACTTCTCTTTTTTTTTTGCTAATGCAGAGGAGAAATTGAGCAGGTGGACACTGTTCCCTATCTCGCTCTCAGCCAGAGTTATGCTGATAAAATCTGTTAATTAATATATCTTTTTCAAAATCTTCCTCTCTTTGTACCAAACAAAGATTTAAGGCGCTTTTATAAAAACTGCGTTTCTTTCCTATGGAACAAAAAAAGATACTGTCTCTCGCGAGCTAAATTACATTATCCACCAGAATTTGGAGTATTTGCTCTTCCTGATATAAAATGGTACAATAATTGTATTTTGGCACGTTTTGCTTTAGATTGGATTACAGAAACTAGTTATTTCTTGAATCTTTTAATAGAAAGACAGTTGGTCGCTCCTCTTTCCCTTAAGGCTTTAATTCATTGTCCAGTCATCCAATTACCAAAAGATATTAAAAAACTGTTAGTAATACGTAATGTGATCTTAGCATGGCAAAAGTTATGCGTTGCCCTTGATGTAGATTATCGAATATCTGCACATCTTCCTATCAGAGGTAATAACTTATTCCCCCCTGGCCTGTCATCCGACATATTTTCAAAGTGGGAAGAGAAAGGGCTAATTTATGTTTCACAACTATTAGATAATGATCACAAAGTAAGAACATTCGAATCCATTTTTCACGAATATAATATATCGAATAAAATTTTTTATGCGTACTTACAACTTAGGCATTTTATAAATGGATCCCACAATATTAGACAAGACTACAAAGAATTCGGTGTACTTAAAGATTATATCACCCTACATAAAAATAGTATCCATACCATTTCGTTAACTTATAATATTTTAATGTCGAAACAAGGGCAGCTAGGCTTAGAAATGTTAACTAATGTCTGGAGGCCTTATTTTCATGAAATAACATTAGAAAAGATCAAATCCAGTATTAAGTGAGTAAAAGAGGCTAAAATTCCTACATCTTGGAACGAATCACACATAAAATTAATTAACAAGGTGTATATTACACCAAAAATGTTAGCTAAGTGGACAGGCAGCAATACAGGGGAATGTTTTAAATGTAAACAGGCTGATGCTGACCTCCTGCACTGTCTATGGTTTTGCCCTAAAATTAAGCAATTTTGGTTTAAGGTATTTTTTTGGTGGTCCAAAATCTCTCAGGAGAATTTTTTAATAGATGTATTTCAAGTTTTCTTCCTAACTAAGGAGATTACCATAAAATTCTCTAAGACGATTGATACATTAATCTTATTAGGTCGTAATTTAATTTTTCGAAGCTGGAAAAATAAGAATGCTCCCTAATTTAAGTTATTTAAACAGGAAGTTTATTCGCAAATTATGTTTGAACAACTAAATAGTGACCCTTTATCTTCAAATCAGATTCAATGTTTTTTTGATAAATGGCTTCTTGTAATATTGGACCAACCATATAATTTACAATATTCACTAACAAAGTGCTTTAATAAATCAGATTTTTTTTGGTACATTGATTCTCAGGAACATATTCCCAGTAAACTGGTACTAATAAATTATCTATGTTTGGACATTTAAAATCTGGTGGAGATGGAGATTTAGGAGTCCCCTTCCTTCCTGTCCTTTCTTTCTTCCTCCGACCTTTCCCTTTTTTTTTTTGTAGTTTTTGTTATTTTATTATTTTTTAGGTAAATAAGAAATAAACGCACAATAGTATGACAATGGAAGTTTATGATTGGAGAATTTAATATTAAGCTGAGAATGTCATGATATTTTATGTTGTCACTATACAGTAATTATGATTAGTGCAGGATTTAATTACCATTTTTGTCTCTTTTAGTTAGCAGAGGAGGTTTTGCCTAATGTTATAAATAAGATACAAATGGAAAACATGTTTTTTGGTTTTGTGTTACCTGCATGGTCTACAAAGAATTTTGTGTAAGTGTGACAAATATGTGTTACTGAAATGTATTCTGTGCTTGAGGATAAATAAAAGATTTAAAAAAAAAAAAAAAAAGAAAGAAACGTTGTATATGCATAATGTAATCTTTCACATTGTATTTCTTGTCAGATTGTTCTTATTGTGCATTACTATAATTTATCTGTTCTGTATCTCTACTTGTGCTTGTTCTGTACCAGAGCTCCTTGAATAAAAATAAATTAAAAAAAAAAAAAAAATGGTCTTAAATCTTGAGCCCACTTCATATTTGTTTTCCAGCCCTACTTTTGGTAATCTGCCTTGATTAAAGGAGAATGTGGATGGAAGGAGGAGGTGAAGGGGCTTTCTGCATGACCTTACTCTTAGAATGGATTCGGGCAAAAAGCCCACAATCTAATTGGGCATATTGGGAGTCAAATTTGGGATAAAAAAGAGAGGCCAAGTACTGAAAACTAGGTCCAGTTTAAGTGCCCTTAAATACAGCCTGGCACAGTATCTATATCTGACATTACGGCCATACAGAATTGTTTGTATTTAATTTTGAGGTGTTTATAAGAGGCCTGAATCCGTGAAGGTAAGATGATTGTAACAAGAAGTATGAAACAGGTATATAAAGTAGTATGTAGTGTTAAGAATTATTTGTGGATAAATTTTAGGACGTGGATGAATGTGAGAAGTGAAAGTGTTATTATGCAATCCCTAATATCAGAAACATACCGGTAGCAAAAGTACACAAAGTGCGCAAAAGATGAATGACCAAGCCCAATCTCCCCTCTAAGGTGGTTGGTAGGATGGAGTGGAATGGAACGGCCTTTCATCTTGAGCCCACTTGATATTTTTTTTTCCAGCCATACTTTTGATAATCTGCCATTATTAAGGGAGAATGTGGATGGAAGGAGGAGATGAAGGGGCTTTCTGCCCAACCTCACTCTTAGAGTGAAGCCAGGAGGAAAGCCCATAATCTAATTTTGCATACTGGGAGCCAAATTAGGAGTCAAATTTGGATAAAAAAGAGAGGCAAAGTACTGAAAAGTTAGTCCAGTGAAAGTGCCCTTAAAGGGACAGTCAAGTCCAAAATAAACCTTCATGATTCAAATAGGGCATGCAATTTTAAACAACTTTCCATTTATCTTTTATCGCCAATTTTGCATTGTTCTCTTGGTATTCTTAGTTGAAAGCTAAACCTAGGTAGGCTCATATGCTAATTTCTTAGACCTTGAAGGCAGCCCCTTATCTGAAGGCATTTTGACAGTTTTTCACCACTAGAGGGTGTTTTATAAATAACATTGTGCTCATGCACTTGGAAATACCTAGGAGTCAGCACTGATAGGCTAAAATACAAGTCTGTCAAAAGAACTGAAATAAGGGGGCAGTTTTCAGAGGCTTAGATAATCACAGAGGTAAAAAGTTTGTTATTATAACTATGTTGGTTATGCAAAACTGGGGAATAGGTAATAAAGGGATTATCTATCTTTTTAAACAACAAAAATTCTGGTGTTGACTGTCCCTTTAAATGCAACCTGGCACAGACTATGTATCTTATATAATGGCCATACAGAAGTGTTATTATTTAAAGTTGAGGTTTTTACAAGAGGCCTTAATCATAGTGGATGAATGTGAGGATGTGGCTGAAAGTCTACAAAGTGAGGAAAAGATGAATGACCAAGCTCAATCTCCCCTCTGAGGTAGGTGGTAGAAGGGAGTGGACAATGGAACGTTTTTTCACCTTAAGCCCGCTTAATTTTTTTTCCGGCCCAACTTTTGGTAATCTACCTTGATTAACGGAGAATGTGGATGGATGGAGTAGGAGGTGAAGGGACTTTCTAACTGACCTCAATCTTAGAGTGGAGTCAGGCAAAAAGCCCATAATCTAAAAAAAAAGAGAGGCCAAGCACTGAAAACTAGGTCCAGTGAAAGTTCCCTTAAATGAAACCTGGCAAGGCTATGTATTTTATACTATGGTAATACAAAAGTGTTTGTATTTAAAGTTGAGATGTTTACAAAAGGCCTCAATCAGTGTAAGTAAGGTGATGGTAGCAAGCAGTATGAAGTAGCCACATACAGTGTTAGTGTTAAGAGTTACTTGTGGATGAATGTGAGAAGTGATAGTTTTATTATGCAATCCTTAATATCTGAATCAAAACTGTAACAAAAGAAAAAGGGCTCAAAGTGAGCAACAGATGAATAACAAAGGCCTTTATCCCCTCTGAGGTGGTTGGTAGGATGGAGAGGACCATGGAATGGTCTTTCATCTTGAGCCCACTTCAGGTTTGTTTTCTGGCCCTATTTTTGGTAATCTGCCATGATTAACAGAGAATGCAGATGGAAGGAGGAGGGGGTGAAGGCGCTGTCTACCAGACCTCACTCTTAGAATGGAGTCAGGCAGAAAGGCCATAATCTAATACAGAAAATTGGGAGTTAAATTTTTTTATCAAAAAGAGAGGCAGAGTACTGAGAATGAAATCCAGTGAAAGTACCCTTATATGCATCCTCTAATAGAATATCCATTGTACATGACTAAGTTTTATTAGCCGTTATAGCTCAGGTTGGCAAAATACTAGGTTATTTAAGAGAGATGGCTTGCATTTGGATGCTAAAGGAAGAGAGTAGCTGGGAGAGGAATTCAAATGCTATATTAGAAGTAATTTAAACTAGTAAAGGGGGTAGCATTAATATATCCACCTGCCCCCCAAAGCATGCCAAAACTCCTAGTCCAAGTTCACAATGATGAAATTGTGCCTATTATGTCATAGGGAGTATAGCTTCATAGGTCACTATAAATAGTTGTGCTGTGAAGCATATCTTATTTGTTTCCTACCTTTCACTTCAGAAGCAGTTCCTAAGTGGTAAGTAAGATAAAAATGTTATCTATAAATGCTCTCATTCAAATTGTGTATGAATGTGAGGATTTGGATGAATGTGAGAAGTGAAAGTGCCATTATGCAGCACAAAGTGAGCAACAGATGAATGTCCAAGCCCAATCTACCCTCTGAGGTAGTAGTAGGGTGGAGTGGACAATATAACAATCTTTCATCTTGAGCCCACTTCATATTTGTTTTCCTGCCCTACTTTTGGTAATCTGCCTTGATAAAAGGAGAATGTGGATGGAAGGAAGAGGTGAAGGGGCTTTCTGCCCAACCTTATGCTTAAAGTGGAGTCAGGCAAAGAGCCCATAATCTAATTAGGCATATTGGGAGTCAAATTGTCAGTCAAATTTGGGATCAAAAAGAGAGTCTGAGTACTGAAAATTAGGTCCAGTAAAAAGTTCCCTTAAATGTATCCTGGCAAGTTTTATAATTATGGTGATGCAGAAGTGTTTGTATTTAAAGTTGAGGTGTTAACAAAAGGCCTGAATCAGTGTAGGTAAGATGATAATAACAAGCAGTATGAAGTAGCCACATAAAATGGTAGATAGTGTTAAGAGTTACTTGTGGATGAATGTGAGAAATTATAGTTTTATTATGCAATCCCTAATATCAGAATCATACCTGTAACAAAAGGAAAAGGGCTTGAAGTGTGCATCAGATGAATAACCAAGCCCCTTCTCCCCTCCGAGGTGGTTGGTAGGATGGAGTGGACAATGGAATGGTCTTTAATCTTGAGCGCATTTCATGTTTGTTTTCTGGCCCTATTTTTGGTAAGCTGCCTGCCTTAGAGTGGAGTCAGGCAGAAAGCCCATAATCTAATTCAGGAAATTGGGAGTCAAATTTAGGATCAAAAAGAGAGGCAGAGTAGTGAGAATTAGATATCTGACATTACAATCATTGAGATATGTTTGCATTTAAATTTGAGGTGTTTAGAAGAGGCCTGAATCATAGTGAAAATAAGATGATGATAGCAACCAGTATGAAGTAGTCATATAAAGTGTTAAGAATTACTTGTGGATGAATTTGAGGATGTGGATGAATGTGAGAAGTGAAATTTGGGAACAAACAAGACAGGCAATGTACTGAAAAGCAGGTCCAGTGAAAGTGCCCTTATATGCAACCTGTCACATACTGTTTATCTTATATTATGGCCATACAGAAGTGTTTGTATTTCATTTTGAGGTGTTTACAAGAGGCTTCAATCATAGTGAAGGTAAGATAATGGTGGCAATCAGTATGAAGTAGTCATTTAAAGTGGTAGATAGTGTTAAGGATTACTTGTGGATGAATGTGTCATACCTCCTGTGCCTTTAAGACATTAAGCTAATTTTCATGCAGCTCCTTATAAAAAACCCTCCTTTCCTGTTTCACATTGCTTGGTATTTTGTTAGTAACATTTCTGACATCTCCCAGCCTTGAATTGCGGATTACAGCTGTACTAAGGTACTAAATCTCTACTACTTGTCTCCTTGGATTCCATGATCCATTATCAGTCTTCGAGGGCATTCTACCTACTATCTCCTCGACTTCCCTGTCTACTGAGCTTCCACAGATTTGGAGTGCAACGCTTACCTCCTAAGAGCCGGCTCTCTTGATCTAACTGACTTTCCAGCGTCAGCGTTCCGCTCCCAACTTGCCTGTAAGTATAACTCTTTATTTTCCTGTGTTTATACTATCCAGTTACAGGATTACCTTTTACTTTGCCTTTGGAGCTCTGACTCCGCCCTCCTCTGACCTCATCTACAGCTGATTTGGGTCAACGCCTCCTCTCCACGCATCAGTATGAACCAAGCTGTCGGCTTGTATTGATCTTTGGACATTACAGTTTGTTCTGAACATGAGTAAGTTACCAAGTTTACATGATAACGATATTCTGTGGTAACTCTATCTTATATTTATATATATATATATTTATATATATACTTTGGGCATTTGAGTGTTATTTAGCTTTTCAGTATCTCGTTGCTGTATGTACCATTCTTCCCACTTACCTCTTGCAGTCTATGATCAAAATACCTAATTCTCTGTTTACTATTGCTGGGAATTTACTTGTAAAACTGTAAGGATTTTTCACATACATCACAGAATGTGAGAATGTGGATGAAAGTGAGAAGTGAAACATACCTGTAGTGAAAGGAAAAGTGCACAAAGTGAGCAAAAGATGAATGAAGTCCAGTCTCCCCTCTGAGGTGGTTGGTAGGGTGGAATGGACAATGAAACGATCTTTAATCTTGAGCCCACTTCATATTTGTTTTCTGGCCCTGCTTTTGGTAATCTGCCTTGATTAATGTTGAATGGGAATGGGTGGACGAGGTGAAGGGGCTTTCTGCAGGACCTCATTCTTGGGGGTACATTTACCATGCAGCGAATGCTGCTTATTTAGCGTGAGCCTTCCGGCTCGACGGAAACAGGATTTAAGAAGCAGTGGTCTTAAGACCGCTGCTCCTTAACTCGTCCGCCACCTCTGAGGTGGCGGACTGCAATCATTCTGATCAGATTCGATCGGGATGATTGACACCCCTACTAGCGGCCGCAAATATGCAGGGGGCGGCATTGCACAAGCATTTCATGTGACATGCTTGTGCAATGATAAATGCTGACAGTGTATGCTGTCGGCATTTAGCAATGTTGGGCAGACATCATTCGCTACAGAAAATCATGTCCGCCCGACATTTGATAAATCGGCCCCTTAGAGTAAATTCAGACAAATAGCCCATAATCTAATTCGGCATATTGGAAACCAAAATAGGAGATAAGTTTAGGATCAAAAAAGAAAGGCAGAGTACTGAGAATTAGGTCAAGTGAAATTGCCCTTATACGCATCCTCTAATAGACTGTGTATCTGAAATTATGACCATACAGAAATGTTTGTGTTTAAAGTTGAGGTGTTTTTAAGGTCTTCCAGCAATTGTATTCAGAATCAGAGGTTGATTTGGATAACTTTACGAATTTCTGGACTAAAATTAAAATGCCTTGGATTCTTGAAGAGGAACTTCAAGTGCTGAATCAGCCTATTCTAGAGGAAGAGATCTTAGAAGCTATTCAATCAGCTAGTGCAAATAAGGCCACGGGACCGGATTGTTTACTGATAGAATTTTATAAAATCTTAAAAGAAGAAATCAAAATTCCATTAGTCAGCTTATTTAATTTCTATTTTCACTCCGGCAACAAAATGTCAAGTTATTTCTCTTTAGCATGTATTTCTTTAATATTAAAGAAAGGTAAGGACCCTTTGGATCCAGGGGCATATAGGCCTATTTCAGTTCTTAATGCAGACTATAAAATATTGACTTCTATTGTTTCATCAAGACTAGCTGTGCTGCTGGATAAAATTATTCATCCAGACCAGACAGGATTTATGACAACTAGGAACTCACTCAAAAATATTCGTCAAGTCACATCCTTCCTAGATTATGTCTGGAATCTGGATTTAAATAAAGACGAGTTTAAACGATATAGGGAAGCAGCTATACTTACTGTTAATGCAGAAAAAGCATTTGATGCAATTAATTGGAAGTATTTATTTACAGTTTTAGAGAAATTTGGATTTAGAAATCAATTTTTTGGAATTTATTCGAAACCTTTATAAAAACCCTATATCATATCTATGTATTAATGGCTGCCTATCTCCTAAGATATATCTGAAAAGAGGGACTAGGCAGGGATGCCCTCTCTCTCCTTTACTTTTTAATTTAGCATTAGAGCCGTTTGCTATATGGTTGAGGGATAGTTTATCAGGAATATCAATGGGTACTTATAGTCTAAAAATTCTTCTTTATGTAGATGATCTGCTGGTTTTTCTTGATAATGTACAACAGACTATTCCTCTAATTCTACAATTATTGCATTTCTTTTCCTCGTTCTCTGGCTATAAAATAAATTTTAATAAGAGTGAATTGCTATTGCTGTCTAAAACGCTAGCTCATCCATTCAAATTGGTGGACTCTTTTCGGTATCTAGGTATAATTCTACATAGAAATCCAGAAAAATTGTATAAACTGAATTTTTATCCGATGTTTCAGAAAATTAAAGCTGATCTGGAAATTTGGTCCTTGCTGTTAATTTCCCTTTCAGCAAGGGTTAATTTGATAAAAACAATTGTTTTTCCTCGAATACTGTATTTGTTACAAAATCTTCCATTATTATTATCTAATAGAGATATTTCTGATCTGTATGGCTGGCAGTCTAAATTCATCTGGGGCAACAAGAAGCCCTGGATTGCTCTTAAAAGGTTAATGCAAAAGGGTTTAACAGCCGGGCTGGCTCTACCAGATCTAAGATTTTATAATTGGGCATCTTTGACCAATATAGCCCTTGAGTGGATCACAGAATGAAATCGGTTTGTATCACTAGATCTGGAATCATTTCTGGTAGCACCATTCTCATTAAAGGCTATCTTACACTGTCCTGTAAAAAAATTACCTTCTAATATTGATAAATTGATATCTATAAAAAATGTTATTTTAGCATGGCATAAAATCTGCAGTGTACTGAAGGTGTCCCCAGCATTTTCGGAGTTTCTCCCGATAATAGGTAATCCAGAGTTTATCCCAGGTATATGCCAAGATGTATTTAGACGATGGGCGGATCTTGGATAACTATATGTTCATCAAATCTTTGTTGCAAATCAAATAATGATATCAGAGTCTTTTTTCCAAAAGTTTAATCTTCCTAGGTTGAATTTATATGCTTATTTTCAGTTGCGTCATTTTGTCTTTTCCCAGAAATGGGACACTGAAGCTCTGATTGATTGGTCCGAGATCAAGAATGTAATACATAAATTCTCATTAGGTTCTACTTCAATATCTTTGATTTACGACATTATGCTGGCTAAACAGGGTGAATTATATGTAAACAAATTATATAAAAAAATTTTTTGGGGGGGGTTCCCTCCTTAGAGGAGGCCAGGATAAAACAAAGTTTCTTGGCAGTAGGTAAATTACAGATCTCTACGTCATGGAAAGAATCGCATATTAAATGAATTAATATTTATTATTAGTGATGTCGTGAACATAATATTTTAAGTTCGCGAACGTGAACTTCCTCAAATGTTCGCGAACGGGCGAACCGCCATAGACTTCAATAGGCAGGTGAATTTTAAAACCCACAGGGACTCTTTCTGGCCACAATAGTGATGGAAAAGGGGACTAACATCTGGACTGTGGCATGCCGGAAGGGCAAAACTCCCATGGAAAATTACATAGTTGATGCAGAGTCTGGTTTTAATCCATAAAGGGCATAAATCACCTAACATTCCTAAATTGTTTGGAATAACGTGCTTTAAAACATCAGGTATGATGTTGTATCGATCAGGTAGTGTAAGGGTTACGCCCGCTTCACAGTGACAGACCAAACTCCCCGTTTAACGCACCGCAAACAACCGCAAACAGTCCATTTGCACAACCGCAAACTCCCCATTTGCACAAGGTTGGATACCAAGCTAGCCATGTCCTGTTCCTTGTCCTCACTGATGTCATTGAAGGTCTCTACCTCCACCCAGCCACATACAACACCAAGGGTCCCCGAAAGGTGACAACAAGCCCCCTGGGACGCCTGCTGTGTTTGGTCTTCCACCTCCTCAAAGCCACCTTCCTCCTCTGACTCCTCTTCTTCAGACTCCTCTCTCTAAGGTTGCCTCTCTCTGTGTTATTATAAGGTGTGTTAAGTAGTACTATTCCTATCAGTTTAATCCCTGTTATGTGCCTTTTTTTTGGTTTAGTTTTTGAAGCCACAGTGCAGCACTAGAGGCCAGAAAAATTAGGCATGTACACATGCCTGAAAAAGTAGGTATTGTTGCAGCCGCTGCTGTAGCAGCGGCCAGAAAAATTGATGTTTGTTTCCCAGGCAGAAAGTGCCCTAAAACATTGCAGCTTGAACCCTAGTTGGTGGCGGATAAGTCACACAAGTCATCCGGCATTCAGAGATAAAATACAGCAGCGTGTGGACCATTTTTAGCCCAAGGCAGCTCATCTCATCAGGCCTTTTTTAGTCAAATGTATCGCCCACTGTGAGTCCCTTCGGGATCCATCCCTCATTCATCTTAATAAAGGTGAGGTAATCTAGACTTTTTTGACCTAGGCGACTTCTCTTCTCAGTGACAATACCTCCTGCTGCACTGAAGGTCCTTTCTGACAGGACACTTGAAGCGGGGCAGGCCAGAAGTTCTATTGCAAATTGGGATAGCTCAGGCCACAGGTCAAGCCTGCACACCCAGTAGTCAAGGGGTTCATCGCTCCTCATAGTGTCGATATCTGCAGTTAAGGCGAGGTAGTCTGCTACCTGTCGGTCGAGTCGTTCTCTGAGGGTGGACCCCGAAGGGCTGTGGCGATGCGTAGGACTTAAAAAGCTCTGCATGTCCTCCATCAACAACACGTCTGTAAAGCGTCCTGTCCTTGCCGGCGTGGTCGTGGGAGGAGGAGGATTACTTTCACCTCTTCCCCTGTTAGATTCCCGTTGTGCTGTGACATCACCCTTATACGCTGTGTAAAGCATACTTTTTAATTTATTTTGGAACTGTTGCATCCTTTCCGACTTGCGGTAATTCGGCAACATTTCAGGCACTTTCTGCTTATACCGGGGGTCTAGTAGCATGGACACCCAGTACAGGTCATTCTCCTTCAGCCTTTTTATACGAGGGTCCCTCAACAGGCACAACAGCATGAAAGACCCCATTTGCACAAGGTTGGATGCCGAGCTACTCATGTCCCGTTCCTCGTCCTCAGTGATCTCACTGAAGGTATGTTCTTCCCCCCAGCCACGTACAACACTACGGGTACCATAGGTGACAACAAGCACCCTGGGATGCCTGTTGTGGTTGGTCTTCCTCCTCCTCCTCAAAGCCACATTCCTCCTCTGACTCCTCTTCCTCACAATCCTCTTCCAGCGTTGCCGCAGGTCCAGCAAGCGATACTGATAAGGCTGTTTCTGGTGGTGATAGTGACCACAACTCTTCCTCTTCCTCTTCATGCTCATCTACGGCCTGATCCAGCACTCTTCACAGGGCACGCTCCAGGAAGAAAACAAATGGTATGATGTCGCTGATGGTGCCTTCGGTGCGACAGACTAGGTTTGTCACCTCCTCAAAAGGACACATGAGCCTAAAGGCATTGCGCATGAGCGTCCAGTAACGTGGCAAAAAAATTCCCAGCTCCGCAGAGGCTGTCCTAGCACTCCAGTCATACAAATAGTCGTTAACGGCTTTTTCTTGTTGGAGTAGGCGGTCGAACATTAGGAGTGTTCAATTCCAATGTGTCGGGCTGTCGCAAATCAAGCGCCTCACTGGCATGTTGTTTCGCCGCTGGATATCTGAAAAGTGTGCCATGGCCGTGTAGGAACGCCTGAAATGGCCACACACCTTCCTGGCCTGCTTCAGGACATCTTGTAAGCCTGGGTACTTAAGCACAAAGCGTTGTACGATCAGATTACACACATGTGCCATGCACGGCACATGTGTCAACTTGCCCAAATTCAATGCCACCAACAAATTTCTTCCGTTGTCACAAACCACTTTGCCGATCTCCAGTTGGTGCGGAGTCAGCCACTGATCCACCTGTGCGTTCAGGGCGGACAGGAGTGCTGGTCCGGTGTGACGCTCTGCTTTCAGGCAAGTCAACCCCAAGACGGCGTGACACTGCCATATCCGGGATGTGGAATAGTACCTGGGGAGCTGGGGGGGGTGCCGTTGATGTGGAGCAAGACACAGCAGCAGAAGAGGACTCAGCCAAGGAGCTTATGGAAGAGGATGGAGTAGGAGGAGTAGAGGAGGTGGCAGCAGGCCTGCCTGCAAGTCGTGGCGGTGTCACCAACTCTGCAGAGCCACGCATTCCATGCTTGGCAGCCGTCAGCAGGTTTACCCAATGCGCAGTGTAGGTGATATACCTGCCCTGACCAAGCTTTGCAGACCAGGTATCAGTGGTCAGATGGACCCTTGCCCCAACACTGTGTGCCAGACATGCCATTACTTCCTTTTGCACAATCGAGTACAGGTTGGGGATTGCCTTTTGTGCAAAGAAATTTCGGCCGGGTACCTTCCACTGCGGTGTCCCAATAGCTACAAATTTTTGGAACGCCTCAGACTCCACCAGCTTGTATGGTAAAAGCTGGCGGGCTAAGAGTTCAGACAAGCCAGCTGTCAGATGCCAGGCAAGGGGATGACTTTGTGACATTGGCTTCTTACGCTCAAACATGTCCTTGACAGACACCTGACTGTGAGCAGATGAGCAGGAACTACTCAAGGTGAGAGACGGAGTGGCGGATGGTTGAGAGGGGGCAAGGAGGACAGCAGTGGTTGACGTGGCTGAAGATGCTGGACCAGGAGGAGGATGGCGGCTTTGAGTTTGTGTGCTGCTTGTACTCATGTGTTGATCCGATAGGCATTTGTGATGTGCGATCATGTGCCTTCGCAAAGCAGTTGTACCTAGGTGGGTGTTGGACTTCCCACGACTCAGTTTCTTTTGGCACAGGTTGCAAATGGCATCGCTGTTGTCAGAGGCAGACACACCAGAGCTGAGCTCTGCAATGACGGCATTCTGGTGGTGGCAACAGCATGCGTTGATTGGCGTGCTGTCTGGCTTACCCCGGGTGCTGATGCATGCTGTCTGACTGTGCCACTAGCTCCTTGCGACGACCTCCCCCTGCTTCCAACTCGTCTCCTCCTCCTCTCTGTCTCCCCATCTGAACTTTCCCCCTGTTCTTCTTCTCTTCTAGCGGGCACCCACGTGACATCCACGGATGCATCGTCATCATCAACCGCTTCACTTGTATCTGACAACTCAGCAAAGGAAGCAGCAGCGGGTACAACATCATCATCATCACACCGTATGTCCATGTGTGTAATGCTGCCTGACTGAGACATATCCCTGTTATCTACATCCTCTGGCAATAATAGTTGCGCATCACTCATTTCTTCCAAGTGATGTGTAAATAACTCCTCTGACAGATCAAGTGAAGCGGCTGTGGTGCTAGTGTTGGTGGTGGCGGCAGGCGGGCGAGTGGTAACTTGAGAGGTGCCCGAAGCTAAGCTGGAGGAGGATGGTGCGTCAAGGTTCCGAGCGGAAGCTGTAGAAGATTGGGTGTCCTGTGTTAGCCAGTCAACTATGTCCTCAGAACTTTTCGAGTTCAGGGTACGTGGCCTCTGAACACTGGGCATTATTCTAGGGCCAAAGGGAATCACAGCACCACGACCACGACGGCCCCTGCGGGGTGGCCTGCCTCTGACTGTCATTTTTTTTCAATTAGTGGTACTATGCGTGCAAGCTACTTTAACAAAAGATATGAGTGGCACTGTGCACTGGCAGAAGTTGGCAGAGTAGACACTGTAGGCCTGACACACACGCTTGCAGACAACTAACTGCTATTCAATCTATTACAGTCAAAAAAATTTTTTTTTTTTAAATGTACACTACTATTACACCAGATATGAGTTGCACTGGTGTGACACTGTGCCCTGGCAGGCCCTGAAACGCACACGTGTGAAGGAAACTGACTGCTATTATTTCACAGTCAAATTTCTAGTTTTTTTTTTTAATGTACACTACTGTTACACCAGATATGGGTTGCACTGGTGTGACACTGTGCCCTGGCAGTCCCTGAAATGCACACGTGTGAAGAAAACTGACTGCTATTATTTCACAGTCAAAAAAGTGTTGTTGTTTTTTAAATGTACACTACTGTTACACCAGATATGAGTTGCACTGGTGTGACACTGTGCCCTGGCAGGCCCTGAAACGCACACGTGTGAAGGAAACTGACTGCTATTATTTCACAGTCAAATTTCTAGTTTTTTTTTAATGTACACTACTGTTACACCAGATATGAGTTGCACTGGTGTGACACTGTGCCCTGGCAGGCCTGAAACGCACACGTGTGAAGGAAACTGACTGCTATTATTTCACAGTCAAATTTCTAGTTATTTTTAATGTACACTACTGTTACACCAGATATGAGTTGCACTGGTGTGACACTGTGCCCTGGCAGGCCCTGAAACGCACACGCGTGAAGGAAACTGACTGCTATTATTTCACAGTCAAATTTCTAGTTTTTTTTTTAATGTACACTACTGTTACACCAGATATGAGTTGCACTGGTGTGACACTGTGCCCTGGCAGGCCCTGAAACGCACACGTGTGAAGGAAACTGACTGCTATTATTTCACAGTCAAATTTCTAGTTTTTTTTTAATGTACACTACTGTTACACCAGATATGAGTTGCACTGGTGTGACACTGTGCCCTGGCAGGCCCTGAAACGCACACGTGTGAAGGAAACTGACTGCTATTATTTCACAAACATTTAAATAGCCACAATGGCGCCAAATATTGTGATTAAAAAGTGTACACTGTTGCCATCTCGTGACCAGTAACAATATTACATCTAAAAATGTGTTTAAAGTGCATCTTTGTGAACAATTTTGATAACTGAATATATTGCCACCTAGAAAAATGATTTTTAACATATATAAAAAAAAGTTTAACATATATAAAAAATGTTCAGTGTTAGTCAATTTATCAATATATAGGTGACTAAAAATTCATACATTCCATTAAGTAAAATTTAAAATACATTGAAAATTCAATTGTCATTTGGTAAAATAACCACAATACATCAAGTTAAAAACATAAATCAAATGTGTCAATCTATCAATAAATAACATATTTCTATTTTATTTATTACATTAATATTATGTTGTTTTAGTTCATTTCATATTCAATCAGTAGATTGACACACTTGTATATTGGTCAATGTTGGATGTTCAACATTATATGTACACACACACACACTCAGAGACAAAAAGTCTCATGTTTATACGTGTATATGAGCACACATACATGCAAATTAATCAGTACAATATCTATGTAAGAAAGAGAGTTTTAATTTTTTATTATGTTCAACTACCAAAACGCAGTCCAATTACATTCTCTTTTCAAACCTTTCGGCCATAAAGTGCACAGTTCATTTATCCAAAATGTTTCACATCTACTCAGTATATTCTCCTTATCACCCCCTCTTCTTGGTTCACTCACTTATGGTCAAGCTTGAGAAAGGGCCGATTGTGGGCCTGAAACGTTGCTTTGTTTTGTTTGTATCCCAGATTGCACAATAAAAGGTTTTTGCACCAGCTGGAACATTTCTGCTTTTTCGTATTTATTCTGGGTCTGGTAAACCTGTTCCGTGCTGTGCAGCGAGTGCTGTGTTTCATGCTGCATTGTTGCTATTATTTCACAGTCAAAAAAGTGTTGTTTTTTTAAATGTACACTACTGTTACACCAGATATGAGTTGCACTGGTGTGACACTGTGCCCTGGCAGGCCCTGAAACGCACACGTGTGAAGGAAACTGACTGCTGTTATTTAACACAGTCAAAAAAGTGTTGTTTTTTTTAAATCTACACTACTGTTACACCAGATATGAGTTGCACTGGGGTGACACTGTGCCCTGGCAGGCCTGAAACGCACACGTGTGAAGGAAACTGACTGCTATTATTTCACAGTCAAATTTCTAGTTTTTTTTTTAATGTACACTACTGTTACACCAGATATGAGTTGCACTGGTGTGACACTGTGCCCTGGCAGGCCCTGAAACGCACACGTGTGAAGGAAACTGACTGCTATTATTTCACAGTTAAATTTCTAGTTTTTTTTTTAAGGTACACTACTGTTACACCAGATATGAGTTGCACTGGTGTGACACTGTGCCCTGGCAGGCCCTGAAACGCACACGTGTGAAGGAAACTGACTGCTATTATTTCACAAACATTTAAATAGCCACAATGGCGCCAAATATTGTGATTAAAAAGTGTACACTGTTGCCATCTCGTGACCAGTAACAATATTACATCTAAAAATGTGTTTAAAGTGCATCTTTGTGAACAATTTTGATAACTGAATATATTGCCACCTAGAATTTTTTTTTTAACATATATAAAAAAAAGTTTAACATATATAAAAAATGTTCAGTGTTAGTCAATTTATCAATATATAGGTGACTAAAAATTCATACATTCCATTAAGTAAAATTTAAAATACATTGAAAATTCAATTGTCATTTGGTAAAATAACCACAATACATCAAGTTAAAAACATAAATCAAATGTGTCAATCTATCAATAAATAACATATTTCTATTTTATTTATTACATTAATATTATGTTGTTTTAGTTCATTTCATATTCAATCAGTAGATTGACACACTTGTATATTGGTCAATGTTGGATGTTCAACATTATATGTACACACACACACATCCAGAGACAAAAAGTCTCATGTTTATACGTGTATATGAGCACACATACATGTAAATTAATCAGTACAATATCTATGTAAGAAAGAGAGTTTTAATTTTTTATTATGTTCAATTACCAAAACGCAGTCCAATTACATTCTCTATTCAAACCTTTCGGCCATAAAGTGCACAGTTCATTTATCCAAAATGTTTCACATCTACTCAGTATATTCTCCTTATCACCCCCTCTTCTTGGTTCACTCACTTATGGTCAAGCTTGAGAAAGGGCCGATTGTGGGCCTGAAACATTGCTTTGTTTTGTTTGTATCCCAGATTGCACAATAAAAGGTTTTTGCACCAGCTGGAACATTTCTGCTTATTCGTATTTATTCTGGGTCTGGTAAACCTGTTCCGTGCTGTGCAGCGAGTGCTGTGTTTCATGCTGCATTGTTGCTATTATTTCACAGTCAAAAAAGTGTTGTTTTTTTTAAATGTACACTACTGTTACACCAGATATGAGTTGCACTGGGGTGACACTGTGCCCTGGCAGGCCCTGAAACGCACACGTGTGAAGGAAACTGACTGCTATTATTTCACAGTCAAATTTCTAGGTTTTTTTTTTTTAATGTACACTACTGTTACACCAGATATGAGTTGCACTGGTGTGACACTGCCCTGGCAGGCCCTGAAACGCACACGTGTGAAGGAAACTGACTGCTATTATTTCACAGTCAAATTTCTAGTTTTTTTATTTTAATGTACACTACTGTTACACCAGATATGAGTTGCACTGGTGTGACACTGTGCCCTGGCAGGCCCTGAAACGCACACGTGTGAAGGAAACTGACTGCCATTATTTCACAGTCAAAAAAGTGTTGTTTTTTTAACCCCTTAATGACCACAGCACTTTTCCATTTTCTGTCCGTTTGGGACCAAGGCTATTTTTACATTTCTGGGGTGTTTGTATTTAGCTGTAATTTTCCTCTTACTCATTTACTGTACCCACACATATTTCTCACCATTAAATGGACTTTCTAAAGATACCATTATTTTCATCATATCTTATAATTTACTATAAAAGAAATTATAAAATATGAGGAAAAAATGGAAAAAAACACACTTTTTCTAACTTTGACCCCCAAAATCTGTTACATATCTACAACCACATAAAAACACCCATGCTAAATAGTTTCTAAATTTTGTCCTGAGTTTAGAAATACCCAATGTTTACATCTTCTTCGCTTTTTTTTGCAAGTTATAAAGCCATAAATACAAATAGCACTTTGCTATTTCCAAACCACATTTTTTCAAAATTAGCGCTACTTACATTGGAACACTGATATCTGTCAGGAATCCCTGAATATCCATTGACATGTATATATTTTTTTTTTAGTAGACAACCCAAAGTATTGATTTAGGCCCATTTTGCTATATTTCATGCCACCATTTCACCACCAAATGCGATTAAATAAAAAAAATTGTTCACTTTTTCACAATTTTTTTCACAAACTAGGTTTCTCACTGAAATTATTTACAAGCAGCTTGTGCAATTATGGCATAATTGGTTGTAAATTTTTCTCTGGGATCCCCTTTGTTCAGAAATAGCAGACATATATGGCTTTGGCGTTGCTTTTTGGTAATTAGAAGGCCGCTAAATGCCACTGCGCACCACACGTGTATTATGCCCAGCAGTGAAGGGGTTAATTATGGAGTATGTAGGGAGCTTTTTGGGGTAGTTTTAGCTTTAGTGTAGTGTAGTAGACAACCCAAAGAATTGATCTAGGCCCATTTTGGTATATTTCATGCCACCATTTCACCGCCAAATGCAATCAAATAAAAAAAAACTTTACATTTTTCCAAATTTTAGGTTTCTCACTGAAATCATTTACAAACATTTTGTGCAATTATGGCACAAATGGTTGTAAATGTTTCTCTGGGATCCCCTTTGTTCAGAAATAGCAGACATATATGGCTTTGGCGTTGCTATTTGGTAATTAGAAGGCCGCTAAATGCCACTGCGCACAACACGTGAATTATGCCCAGCAGTGAAGGGGTTAATTAGGTAGCTTGTAGGGAGCTTGCAGGGTTAATTTTAGCTTTAGTGTAGAGATCAGCTTCCAACCTCACACATCAGACCCCCTGATCCCTCCCAAAGAGCTCTCTTCCCTCCCACACCCCACAATTGTCCCCGCCATCTTAAGTACTGGCAGAAAGTCTGCCAGTACTAAAAAAAAAAGGTATCTTTTTTTTTAAAAAAAATCTTTTTTTAGCATATTTACATATGCTGTTGTTTAGGATCCCCCCTTAGCCCCCAACTTCCCTGATCCCCTCCAAAACAGTTCTCTAACCCTCCCCCTCTGCCTTATTGGGGGCCATCTTGGGTACTGGCAGCTGTCAGCCAGTACCCAGTTTGCAAATAAAATGTTTATTTTTATTTTTTTCCCCTTTTTTCTGTAGTGTAGCTTCCCCCTCCCTCAAGACCAATCTCCCACCCGCTCCCAGATCCCTTAGATTTATTTTTTACATATATATTTACCCCCCCTTTCTCCCACTTTCAAAAACAATTTTTCTGTAGTGTAGCAGTTCCCACCCGCTCCCTCCCCGTGCATGCGCCTGCCCGCCTCCTCCCGAGCACGCGCACGCCCCCCGGTGATCCCACCCCCGATCCCGCCCCTCTCTCTCACTTAGACCTCATCGATGGCCGCCCACCTGCCTCCCACTTCAGCTCCCACCCACCAACGAATGCTGCCATCGATGTCCGGTGCAGAGAGGGCCACAGAGTGGCTCTCTCTGCACCGGAGGGGTAAAATTTGTTATTACAGGATGCCTCGATATAGAGGCATCCTGCAATAACCGGAAAGCAGCTGGAAGTGATCAGGATCGCTTCCAGCAGCTTTCCAGACCGAGGACATGCAGGGTACGTCCTTGGTCTTTAAGGGACTTTTTTTAGAGGACGTACCCTGCACGTCCTCGGTCGCTAAGGGGTTAAATGTACACTACTGTTACACCAGATATGAGTTGCACTGGTGTGACATTGTGCCCTAGCAGGCCATGAAACGCACACGTGTGAAGGAAACTGACTGCTATTATTTCACAGTCAAAAAAGTCTTGTTTTTTTAAAATGTACACTATTGTTACACCAGATATGAGTTGCACTGGTGTGACACTGTGCCCTGGCAGGCCCTGAAACGCACACATGTGAAGGAAACTGACTGCTATTATTTCACAGTCAAAAAAGTGTTTTTTTTTTTAAATGTACACTACTGTTACACCAGATATGAGTGGTGGCACTGGGTAAGTGGGCACAGTATACACTGTGAGCCTCACACACACGCTGGCAGGCAGGCAACTGCAATTAGATTACACAGGAAAAAAAAAAAAAAGCAGACTGATGTTCTAGCCCTAAAAAGGGCTTTTTGGGGTGCTGTCCTTACAGCAGAGATCAGATGAGTGCTTCAGGACTGTAGTGGACACTGAATACACTAGCCTAGCTATCGGTTTCCCTATTAAATCAGCAGCAGCTACACTGTCCCTCCTCTCACTAAGAATGCAGCTTCCGAATGAATCTAAAATGGATGCTGTCCAGGAGGTGGGAGGGTCTGGGAGGGAGGGTCTGCTGCTGATTGGCTGGAATGTGTCTGCTGACTGTGAGGTACAGGGTCAAAGTTTACTCAATGATGACGAATAGGGGGCGGACCTAACAATGCATATGTTCGTCCGCCGCGGCGAATGCGAACACGCTATGTTCGCCGCGAACTATTCGCTGGTAAACTATTTGCGACATCACTAATTATTATCTATCTCCATATAAAATGTCTAGATTTTATCCCTCTCAAACCTTTGGTTGTCCACGCTGCTCATTTAGTAAAGCTGATATTTTCCATCTGTTTTGGTCCTGCCCTAAAATTCTGCAATTTTGGCAGAAGATTGGGTATTGGTATAGCAAACTTTACAAAGATCTGAGACAGTTCACAGCTGATGAGATATTCTTTCTAATACGTTTTGAGCGCAGACCTAAAAGAATGGTTAAAGTTTTAAATACTATTATTCTCACTGCAAGACACCTAATAGTTAAAAGCTGGAAAGGTCATGTAGCTCCGAGTTTTTCACTTTTTTTTTTTAAAGAAAGCCAGCTTCAGATCCTGTTCGAATCTTATCACTCGAAATTTTTAGTGGAAACCAGGATAAAAAGCTTCCTTCTGGATTGGCTCCCACTAATTAAATGTTACCCACTCACAATTCAAAGATGTATTCTCACTCCATTTCTAAATTCTATCTCGTTTGCAGAACTTGTTATATCTAATTTATTTCCTCCAGCATGGTTGATGCGACCCAGGGAGGTTGGCCCTAATATCAGGAATTTATGACTAGGCGGAGCTGAAATGTTAGGGATAGATTATTTTTTAAGCAGTGCTGGTTCTAAGCCTATAAGAGATTAAATGAGAATATATGCGGCGGGATGGGGTGGAGATTTTCTTCTTTTTTTTTTCTCTCTTTTTCTTTTTGTTTATTTTGTTTCTAATTAATGAAAACCCCAACAGTATATGGTTAGTATTCCTTGAATAAAGACATCAGCGTTTGATAAAGGATATTTATTAATGGTATATTAGAGCAAATATGAGGTTTACATTTTATTCTTGATTATGTGGAAGACAGAATTGATGTTTATGCTTTGTCTTTATTTAGTTTTTTCTTGTCTCCCTTGCATCCTGCGTGTTTCAAGGGAAAACGAATGGCTTATGATTTACACTGTTGGATTATAAATAAAATATATATATAAAAAAAAAGTTGAGGTGTTTAGAAGAGGCCTAAATCCTACTAAAGGTAAGAGGATGGTAGCAAGAAGCACAAAGTAGTCATATAAAAAGGTAGATAGTGTTAAGAATTACTTGTGGATGAATGTGACAATGTGGATAAATGTGAGCAGTGAAAGTGTTATTATGTTGCCCCTTATATAAGAATTATTGACACCCCCTGCTAGCGGCCGATTGGGCATGAATATGCAGGGGGCGGCATTGCACAAGCATTTCACCAGAAATGCTTGTGCAATGTTAGATGCCAACAGCGTATGCTGTCGGCATTTAGCGATGTCGGGAGGACATGATCCGCTACATCTGCCCGACATTTTATAAATCTACCCTATTTAGTTTGAGGTGCATATTTTTGGGCCTTTAAAAAAATATTTTTTTAGGGGTTTTTCCCCTTTCCCACGAATATGAAAATTCCAAAATCCAAACATTCTTAAATCCAAACTTTTTAATTCATAGAGGCCAATTTATCAAATGTCTGTCGGACCTGATCCAACAGTGCGGATCAGGTCCTACAGACATCGCTGAATGTGAAGAGCAATACGCTCTCCGTATTCAGCATTGCACCAGCAGCTCTTGTGAGCTTCTGGTGCAAAGCTGCCCCCTGCAGACTCGCGGCCAATCAGCTGCCAGCAGGGGGTGTCAATCAACCCGATCGTACTCGATCGGGTTGAATTCCGGCGATGTCTGTCCGCCTGCTCAGAGTAGGCGGACAGGGTTATGGAGCAGCAGTCTTAAACCACTGCTTCATAACTGCTGTTTCTGGCGAGCCTGCAGACTCGCTAGAAACACGGGGCCCCAAGCTCCATTCAGAGCTTGATAGATAGGCCCCATAGTTTTTAAAAAATAAAATGATCAAAAGTTACCATTTTTCCTGCTTGTAAGTCACAAAAGAATGTCAAATTATATAAAAATACCTTTAGTTGTATGCATAAGCTGTATTATAACATTTAAACATTGCCTAAATGACATAAGATGTTGTTGTTTACACATGGTTCCATGCCCTCTCCCAACTGTTGCAAGTATTCCAAAATCCAAACTATTCCCAAAATCCAAACCTCTCTGGTCCCAAGTAGTTTGGATAAAGTGTTTTTTACCTGTACATGCTTAACTGAACATGAGACAAACTTAACAGGGATCGGAAGCCGAAAACATGACTGTCCCGGGAAAAACTGGACAGTTTTCAACTATGTGATTGATGGAAATGTAGACTTGAATTGTCTCCCAACTGTGCATATTTCCATCTCCAACGTCCAATCGGCAGCAATACAGATATTAATAGCATTAAACCATCTAAATAAGATAACAGATTAAAATGTAACTGTGATTGTATTTGTAATAATGTGGAAAGTAACATAGTCATTATCTAGTCAACCAGATGACTGCTTTCAAAGTAAAAAAAAAGTGTTCAAACCACTGCAATGCATCTATTTTCCTTTTGTATTTCCTTTTCTCTACTGCTTCCTGTTATTTTCACATACACAATTTATCCCAGATATTAGTTTTATCTGCTTGAACCTTGCAGTGTGTGTCTTAAATAGTACTTCGGAACTCTCAAGTACAACAACAGTACAGATGTAAAGGTTTCCCTACAAAACTTCACAAGAGAAAACTTGTGTTTTTTTTAGGAATTGGAGTTTAAAAACACTGTCCTAAACCAAACATTTATTATGTGCAGTAAATGTTACATGAGGTTTGAATCTCTTGGTGTCTTTGAGTAATACAATCTAAACTGCAAAGCTTCAGAAATAATATATTTAACAAAAACATGTAGAAGTGCTTGAATAGCTATTTTAAAATGATAAAAGATTTAAGGGCCAATTTATCATAGTGTGAGCGGACATGATACGATGTAGCTTATCATGTCTGCCGCACATCTGTCGGCATTTATCATTGCACCAGCAGTTCTTGTGAACTGCTGGTGCAATACCACCCCCTGCATATTCGCGCCCAATCAGGGGGTGTCAATCAACCCTATCGGGTTGATTTCTGTCCGCGGCCTCAGAGCAGGTGGAAAAGATATGGAGTAGCGGTCTGAAGGCTTGCACGGTTAACAGGGGCATCAAGCTACATACGGAGCTTGATAAATCGGCCTCTTAGACTTTTTAATTCTAAATAGAAATAGTGCAGAGAAAATGAAAGCACATTATTCAAGAATGCATGTTTTTTATTTATTTTTATTTAGAATAATAAAGGAACAGAGATTTTTAGAAGGGGGGGGGGATACAATAGTTTTGAGATTATCACCTTCTTGTGACTACTATTTTGTAGTTGTTTTTAGTTTATATTAAAGAGATGGAAAAGGCAGATGGGCTGGGAATCCATCACCCCTAAGCACCCAAAACTGTCATGATTTAGAGAAGTTTAATCTAACTTCTTCAGTAATGAACACTTTTCTTAAGCAAGACAAATCACTTCTAAGTTTCTTTGGTAATGTAACTTAAACACTGTTGATTCATTTAGTGCTGCGTTACAAAATTTTTATTCTGTTTACTCATTATGACTTTTATTTAGACACATTTACGTGAAAGTTTTCTATACAGTTCAAGAAAATTCCTTTGTAAATTTTTAGTAAGACTTTAGAGAATTTGGGTTTGCTAAGTTTGTAAGTGTGATTTATATGTATGTGTGGGATATGCCCTGGTGCAATGTGTTTGTGCTAAATCTAGAATAATTTATGTAAAAAAAAAAACGTGTTCTACTTGAAGCCATATTTGTGGTGCACAATGTACTGGTTCAAAAGACATTTACACATTTGTTCTTACAATTAGGTTATATTATTACTATGGACTAGAATTGCATGAGAGTTGTTTAATCTACTATTCATTGGTTAAAGGAATAAAAAACGTTTTTGTGTTCTTTTAATCCCTTGTGTCAAATAGATGTAGGTACTACGTCACAAAGTCGTCACAAAGTACATTGACTAGCGTACTGTGTTTATGTTGCTTAGATAGCGGGAGCCACAACCAGGTTGCAGAAGGCATTTCCCTTCATATGGTAATGGAACACTGATCATGCTTCCTTACCATATGAAGCCAGATCGCTAATCATTACAGAGAGTGACACTCTCTGTAATGATCAGCACAGGAGGGTGGAGGAAGGGGCAGAATTCCCTACACTACAGCAAAATGCTTTGGAAGGGAGAGGGAGGGATGGGTCCCTACACTACAGAAATATATCAGTTGGAGGGGGAAGGTGGGACCCTACACTACAGAAAAAGTAATCATTTGGAGGGGTAGGGGGAGCGGGATCCTTACACTACAGAAGCAATATATATATAATTAATAGATATAAAATAAATTAAAAAAAACAAAACATAATTTGTTACTTGCAGACTGGCTGCCAGTAACAAACATGGCGGTGAACAGTGGGAGGGAGGAGGATAAGAGAGCTTTGGGGGGGGGGGGGGGATCAGGGAGGTGGGAGGGTAAGAAGGGATCCTACACAACAGAAATTAAAAAAATAAAACTGTCTGCCAGTTCCCAAGATAGTGGTACCAGGGGAGGAGGGAAGAGAGCTGTGTGTGAGGGATCAGGGGGGAGGTGTCACGTGGGAGGGTAATCCCTGCACTACAGCAAAATTAACCTTGCAAGATAACTGATTAACCCCTTTGCTGCCGGGAATTTCAGAAGGGTGGTGCACAGCTGCAATTCACAGCCTTCTAATTGGCAAAAAATAAAATGGCAATTCAATATATGTCTGCTGTTTCTGAACAAAGGGGATCCCAGAGAAGCTTTTACAACCATTGTCTTATGCCTGCAGTAGTTGTTTGTAATCATATCAGCGAGAAACCCAAAGTTTGCAAAAAAAGTTTTTTATATGGTCATATTTGGTGGCCAAATAGTGGCACCAAATATACCAAAATGGACATAGATCAATACCTTGGGTTGTCTACTTTAAAAAAATGTATATATATATATATATATATATATATATATACAGGTAACCCTCAGTTTACGCCGGGGTTAGGTTCCAGAAGGAATGATTGTAAATCGAAACTGTTGTAAATTGAAACCCAGTTTATGATGTAAGTCAATGGGAAGTGAGGGAGTTAGGTTCCAGGCCCCTCTCAAAATTGTCATAAGTAACACCTAATACATTATTTTTAAAGCTTTGAAATGAAGACTTTAAAAGCTAAACAGCATTATAAACCTAATAAAATAATCACACAACACAGAATATATAATTAAATTAAGTTAAATGAACAAAAACATTTGCTAAAAAGCATTATAAACCTAATAAAATAATCACACAACACAGACTTTACTTGCATTTTTCTGCAAACAATTTTTTCTATGCATTTCAAACTGTGCTGATTTATAGACAGGAAGATTTTGTTAGCTTGCTTGGCTTGCATATCTTTGCTGCAACACAAGCGGACAGCTCCACCTACTCGCTATTTTAATCAATGAACTGCTTCTCAATGCTTTTCAATAGCAGTCACATGACTGGAAAAAAGGTTGTTATTCTGAAACGGTGTAAATTGAACCGTTGTAAACCGAGGGCCACCTGTATATATATATATATATATATAAATATATATATATATATAAAAGTATATATATAGTTTTCATAGGTAAATCAAAAAAACAAAGGCTCTATTTCTTTTTAAATGGAGAGATAGCAAAAATGCTAAAAATTCTCCAATTCTATTGGGCAAGTTTTTCTTTGAAATTCAAAGTTGTTAAAAACTTACTAGTGGACCAAGATCTATCTTTTGGGCACAGATGCTTTATTTAACCTCTTTGTCAAGTGATAAGGACCAATATCATGTTGCAGAACTCTGAGTTAGAATCCTACTAAAATTGTATAATACTGAGAATCGGCGCTTAAAAGGAGTCTAGTCAAAATTAAACTTTCATGATTCAGATAGGGTATGCAATTTTAAAGAACTGTCCAATTTACTTTAATCATCAAACTTATTTTGTTCTCTTGTTATTCTTTGTTGAAAGCTAAACCTAGGTAGGCTCATATGCTAATTTCTATGCCCTTGAAGGCCACCTCTTATCTCAGAGCATTTTGACAATTTGTCACAGCTAGATAGCGCTAATTCATGTGTGTCATATAGATAATATTGTGCTCACTCCCGTGGAGTTATTTATGAGCCAGCACTGATTTGGGGCAGTCTGAAGAGGCTTAGATACAAACGGCTAGATTTAGAGTTTTGCGGCCAAAGGGGTGCGTTAGCTACGCATGTTTTTTTCCCCCGCACCTTTTAAATAACGCTGGTATTTAGAGTTCTCTGAAGGGCTGCGTTAGGCTCCAAAAAGGGATCGTAGAGCATAATTTACCACCACTCCAACTCTCAATACCAGCGTTGCTTACGGTAGCGGCCAGCTTCAAAAACGTGCTCGTGCACGATTCCCCCATAGGAAACAATGGGGCAGTTTGAGCTGAAAAAAAACCTAACACCTGCAAAAAAGCAGCGTTCAGCTCCTAACGCAGCCCCATTGTTTCCTATGGGGAAACACTTTCTAACTCTGCACCTAACACCCTAACATGAACCCTGAGTCTAAACACCCCTAACCTTACACTTATTAACCCCTAATCTGCCGCCCCCGCTATCGCTGACACCTGGATTATATTATTAACCCCTAATCTGCCGCTCCGGACACCGTCGCAACCTATGTTATCCCTATGAACCCCTAATCTGCTGCCCCCAATGTCGCCGACACCTACATTATATTTATTAACCCCTAATCTGCCCCCCCAACGTCGCTGCTACCTTACCTACACTTATTAACCCCTAATCTTCTGACCGGACCTCGCCGCCACTATAATAAATGTATTAACCCCTAAACCGCCTCACTCCTGCCTCGCAAACCCTATAATAAATTTTATTAACCCCTAATCTGCCCTCCCTAACATCGGCGACACCTAACTTCAAGTATTAACCCATAATCTGCCGACCGGACCTCACTGCTACTGTAATAAATGTATTAGCCCCTAAAGCTAAGTCTAACCCTAACACCCCCCTAAGTTTTAAATCTAACGAAATAAATTATTTCTTATTAAATAAATTAATCCTATTTAAAGCTAAATACTTACCTGTAAAATAAACCCTAATATAGCTACAATATAACAAATAATTATATTGTAGCTATTTTAGGATTTATATTTATTTTACAGGCAACTTTGTATTTATTTTAACTAGGTACAATAGCTATTAAATAGTTATTAACTATTTAATAGCTACCTAGTTAAAATAATTACAAAATTACCTGTAAAATAAATCCCCAAAGAAATCAGCTCTTTTGCATGTAAAAAAACCCATACAATACCCCCCCAACATTACAACCCACCACCCACATACCCCTAATCTAAACCACCCAAACCCCCTTAAAAAACCTAACACTAAGCCCCTGAAGATCTCCTTACCTTGTATTCACCCAGCCGGGTATCACCGATCCATCCAGAAGAGGGTCCGAAGTCTTCATCCTATCCGGCAAGAAGAGGTCCTCCAGAGGGTCCGAAGTCTTCATCCTATCCGGCAAGAAGAGGTCCTCCAGAGGGTCCAAAGTCTTCATCCATGCGGCATCTTCTATCTTCTTCCATCCGGAGCAGAGAGGGTCCATCTTGAAGCAGCCGACGCGGAGCCATCCTTCCTCACCGACGGACTAACGACGAATGAAGGTTCCTTTAAATGACGTCATCCAAGATGGCGTCCCTCGAATTCCGATTGGCTGATAGGATTCAATCGGAATTAAGGTAGGAAAAATCTAATTGGCTGATTGAATCAGCCAATCAGATTGAAGTTCAATCTGATTGGCTGATTGGATCAGCCAATCAGATTGAGCTTGCATTCTATTGGCTGTTCCAAAAACTAAATTAAACTATTAACCACTAAACCTAACAACCCCCTAAATGTAAATTACAATATCCCTAGCTTAAAATAAATAAAAACTTACCTGTGAAATTAAAAAAAAAAATAAGTTTAAACTAACAATTAACCTAACAACTATTAAACTAAAATTAAAAAAACTACCAATTAAATAAACTAAATTACACATAAAAAAACTAACACTACTAAAAACATTTCAATCTAAAATTACAAAAAATTAAAAATACTAAATAACAAAAAACAACAAACGAAATTATCCAAAATTAAAACAATTATACCTAATCTAATAGAGCTATAAAAATAAAAAAGCCTCCCCAAAATAAAAATAAACCTAGCCTAAAATATACTACCAATAGCCCTTAAAGGTCCTTTTGTAGGGCATTGCCCTAAAGAAATCAGCTCCTTTACGTGAAAAAAAATACAAAGACCCCCCCCAACAGTAAAACCCACCACCATTTTTTCAGCGTTAAAACCGTAACGCAAAACTCGTAATCTAGGTGCATGTGCATTGCTGCACTACAGATAAGAAGCCATTAAAGGGACAGTGTACAATGATTTTTTCCCCTCCCCTTTGATGTGTTTCCAGTTATTCATTGTACCTTCTGGAGTGTATTAAATTGTTTACAAATATTGATTTACCTTTTTTTTTTCTTTGTTGTAGCCCCATCTAAAGTAAAGCCTTCCTTCTTCTATTCTCCCGTAGTTCTCTGTACTTTTGATGTATGAAGAAGGGAACTGTATCTGTGCTCAGTGTAAGCATAAGTTTTTCTAACATAACTAGGGCCCCGTGTAACAAGCGCCATGCAGAAAAGGTTTTCAACTTCTTACACTGTGGGGAGCAGGCTGCAAAGACTCAAAAGCACAGCTTAGTACATGGAGCCATTATGCTGTTGCATTAAGCAGACCTTTTGAAGGGCATAGTAGGGCAATATTGGCTTTGTTTGTGTGTAAGGATCTAATGGGTTAGTTGTGCATAAATAACCCATGAGAAGAACATAAGCAATACTGTAAAAGAAACATTGCTTTATGGGGCTGCTTATTCATTTGAGTTGTGCATAGGAAAAAGGGGTAGTTTTCCACCTTGCTTTGTCACAGTGTCTCAGGGATCAAAGCCAACAGCCAACATTATTGGTCTCCAAGATGTGATGATCTAGTTGCAACCATGCTGAGTTTGTGCACCACTCGTTAGCCTTTAGGAACTAACAGCTTGTCTATATATGTTAATGTTAGGGACACTCGGACCCCCCCGTTTTCCCATGGTAGTTACATTGTTTGCTTATTGGTTAGTATTTATTTAATGATTTTCAACTATGTTTTTTATTTCCTACACTTGCTGAATCAAAATTAAAACACAGTATTTTCTGTATGTAGATCTATTTCAGAAGAAAAAATATCTAATAAATAACACAATAAAGTATAAACCATAAGACAGGAAATTAAGATGTCACCAGAACCCAAACATTGCATTATAGCCACATAAGCTATGATCGCAAGCTATCTGCTTTTTCCTGCACATGTTTTCAGATCCTCGCTAAAAGCCCTATTTCTCCTATGGGGCTGAAAAGTTCTCGCAATCACAATCCATTTTTGAGTGACTTTTCAACACCTTTTCGAGGCCAGTTTCGACTTTTTAAAGTTGACACCTCTTAGGGCAAATACAATGTTGCAATAGGAAAAAATATTGTAAAAACAATACTTCTCAAAGTTTAAAAGGGGCCATACAGCAATATAAAAATAATGCAAGGTTTGCCCATCATGGCAATATTAAAGATGCAGATGGTTTAGCAGTGGTGCGGATGGAGACGGATAACAATAGGTTCCTATGAAATTGTGATTGCATGATCGCCTTTTAAAACCCAATTTTGAAGACACCAGTAATATTAGTGACAAACACAACAGCACAAGTGTGACTTTAAATCAAATATTAAAATTAAAAAAAATAAACATGCCATTTGTAAATCCTGGGGTCCTGAAGCGACTATTGAAGTATTCCCATCATGCCAAGATACATATGGCATTCATATGGTTCATGAGTGATGAGGATGGATTTGGATCACAATAGGCTATTGTAACACGTAAATTAGTTTTTCCCTTGCACAGTGAATAAAGTTACATGCATAGAACCTTACTGTAACCTTAAGAGGTCAGTTTCCGGTGACCTCCCAGTTTATATTTCGAGAACAGGTACTTCACACATTTAAAAGCCTTTTTTGGGAGCTTTTCTGTTTTACAGTCAGAAAGTCAAAAGCCATTTTGGGAGCAAAATGCAGATAGATTATGATCAACCCCATAATATGTTACCCTTATTATATATATTATATATATATATATTTGTTTAAAGGACCAGTCAACACAGTAGATTTGCATAATCAACAAATGCAAGATAACTTCAAATGAGTAGTAGATTTTATTCTGACAATTTTAAAAGTTATGTCTATTTCCACTCCCCCTGTACCATGTGACAACCATCGGCCGATCACAAATGCATACACATACCATGTGACAGCCATCAGCCAATCACAAATGCAAATAAGTATATGCTGTGAATTCTTGCACATGCTCAGTAGGAGCTGGTGACTCAAAAAGTTTAAATATAAAAAGACTGCACATTTTGTTAATGGAAGTAAATTGGAAAGTTGTTTAAAATTACATGCTCTATCTGAATAATGAAAGATTAATTTTGACTTAAGTATCCCTTTAAATCCTATATGGTTATTGCTAATGTTTATGTTTTACAGCTTTGCTGAAATTAAACATTTTATAGAATGTAGATTTATCTGTCATCTTACTCAAACCTATAGATTTTGTTTTTCCATCTTCTTAACAATGTATTTCATTCTAAGGTGTATGATACCATATAATGTTTTTGTAATTTTCCTCTATGAGCAATAATAATGATTAATATATAGTTGCACATCTTCACATTAATTCCCTGGTAGTAGGATACAAAGCCTTGGCTGTCTGGTGGTGAGTCGAGACCAATGGCAGGGTCAGGGTAGTCTGGGGTGAAACCTTAGCAGTCATGGGGATGGGAGATAGTTTGGGCTCTACCAGTTTTTACTGTGTGAAACCAGAAGATAAATAGGGGAAGGAATTAAGTACAGTGAGACTGAGTTCAGGGCCGGATTGGGCAGCTGGGATACCGGGAAAAATCCCGGTGGGCTCAGCATTCAGCTGTTATGACAGTGACTGTCTGATATTTAATTTATATTTGCACGGACCGGTAACTTAAAGTTCTTAGCTAGTAAACTAAAGTATGAGTTGTAGTATAATTAATATTAATCCTAAGAGGCACAGGCACGCTACTGACAGATGACAGTCAGTGACTATCTCAGCTCAGCTTAACCCCCTCTGGCCGGGGCCGCCCGGCCCGCAGCGCAGCGCAAACCAATCAGACTGAGTCTGTGTCTGTCTTGTTTGTCAATCACACAGCTCAGTCTGTCAGTGGATGAGGGCGGCTAGGAAGGAATGCGGAGGTGGGCCGGGCCGGGCCGGTTGCCGCTTACGTGACGTCACACGCACCCACGTGACATACTGTATAGTGGAGTAGAAGGAGCCTGGGACACTACCCAGCCTGAGGAGCATGAGCGACGACTCCAACGAGCCTAGTTGAGGGCGGAGTGAGGCCACCCATGTGTAGGGACAGTCACAGTCAGTCTCAGTCTAACTAAAGAAGACCTCACCAGAGACGACGACGAAGGTCGGTCACAGCCTCACAGGACATGCAGAGGCAGCCAGCCCAGAGAACTTGGAGAACTCAAGTGAAGTGAGATTCACTTTCAGCAGAGTCAGTAAGTCTCAGTGAAGACTAAGTTCAGTGCACTGTCAAACAATGAATAGAACAAGTACTACCCCCCCTCATGTAGCATTATAACATATGTAATGTAATTATTAAAATGAAATTACCCTGGCTGTTTTAAAAAAAAAAAGTTTAATAGTAGTATTGTACTTTTGGCATAATGACATTGTTTCTATATAATACTACTACAACATGCATCATTGCTGTGTGTGTATTATTATATATGACACATCATTGAATGATTATTTAACCGGCTCCTTACTTTATTCTAAGGCTGTTGCATAGTATATAGTGTATGTTATTTGAACTGAGAGTCAGCATTATCCTATCCATTATTTTAATTAACATTGCTTTTGTCATAATTAAAAACAAATCTATCTTGTAGTGCATTAGTGGTCGGTGGATTAAAGTTAATTTTAGTTAATAACTAATTGTAATAGTGCTATGCATTAGGGCTTTACGTAGTAATGCTGTCTGTGAGTGCTCCTCAAAGGTAAAATTATTTACCAGATAATAGTAGCAGCTGGCTTGGAGGGGGCGTGGCTGGTCTTGAGGGGGCGTGGCTATGCTGAAGGGGGCGGGGCTGGGCCGGTCTATATAAGTTTCCAGGGTTGGTCTGATTTCCCAGTCCGGCCCTGACTGAGTTCCAAATTTTGGACAAATGTAGCAAATTTCACAATGGGTTGGAGCTCTGGCATCAACCCTTAAACATAACAAGCCTCCCATGATAAAGATCCCCAGTTGGTGCAAACCTAATGTGTGTTCACTTTAAGTCATTTTGCTTTAAGAATAAATTGTATAGCATTTATAAACCAAAATAATATAGTCTTCACATTAAATCAATATTATGGGCTGCAAAAATACAGGAAATATGCACTTGAATAGGACAGCACAGCTTAGTGATTATGAGTTATTTCACACATTTAATTTCAGAACACAAAGTAGAATTTCTTTGAGCAAGAACTGCTTTGATTGACTGGAGGTCTTCTGCTGGGTTAATCACTTGCAGCTCCTCATTTTCCAGTCGTACATTGATCATTGAAATATCCTGCAGATACTCCGAAATGAAGTTTTAATGGCTAAAATATACTGAGACGCATGCAAATAATGTTTTATTGCTAGAGCAAGAGATCCTTGGCAAAAAACAAGTATCATTCATCTTTGGGAATAGTTTATTTTTAATATGCACAATGCGATTGTTTGAGAAAACTGGCTTCTGAGCTTATTTTGGGAATTAGGCATCTTGCCTTGTTAGGCTTAAATATAGATATTATAACTTTTCTGATGACTGAGTGAAGTTTGGCATTTGAATTTACAATATATATATATATATATATATATATATATATATATATATATATATATACTATAAATATACACACAAACAGTATTTTTGGTTCAAAATCAACAAAATGACTTTTGACAAGATCATTCCGTAAAATGCTCCTGCTATGGTGATATTATATTGTAAAGGGTGTGTGATTTGAAATATTTCCTAGTTACATTGAGATGCTGGCAATATTCTAGTAGTTCTCTGTTAAAGGCAACCTACTGTTTCTCGGTATACTTACAAAGGGCTATATAACAATGCATTGGCAGAAAAGGTATTGACATTAATCAGTGACAGCTATTTTTTTTTCATACAGGTTCCTTTTTTTAACAAAAATAAAAAAAGATATACTGTGTTGAGTGCTCTTGTATTTTACTACAATGCATTTCCATACAGGTCAAGCTGTGCACGTATTGTCATGCTTATTTAAAATGGGATGCAACAAATCAACATGGCCTGTAAGTCACACATATGCACACATATTGTACACACAAAGATACCTCAGTGCTGTGAGTGAAAACCATGTAAGAGTTGTTTATTTGCACAAAAACTCAATTCTGACATTTAGCCCTCACTGCAATCTTAAATGGTTAATTAAATATCGCTAAAAATAAACAGTTGTTAAAAAGAGTTGACTTTGAATTTAAAGAATATTTAAAAATATACATATGATATTTATACAGATTAAAGGGATATGAAACCCCAAATTTCACGATTCAGGGGGGGGCGTGTCTCTGGGCAGCACCTTGAATGGTAGCAATATTGGCAGCTCCGTGTAGATTACTGATAATTTGCCTATTACCAGTGAATTAATTGATCATCAAGTTATATCATCTTAAAAATCAGACTCTACTGATCAAGACAACTCGACAGTTGAACTTTTTGTGAGAACACCACCATTGCATACCAATCAGGAATGTTGAGGCCTAAGGCAAACTCTTCACTGAGAGGCTCTCAACCCCCCCCCCCCCCGGGTAAGCAGTGCACAGACACTGAAAAAACTACTCCACTTCAAACAAACACTATCTGAGATTATTTAGTACCATACATGCTATGTGCTACTGATAAAGGGAGAATTGAGAACCTTTTTAATCACGCACGCACCTATTAAAGATGGCGTCTGGCATTAACATACTACTTGAGGCTGTGGCGGATTTGTTACAGGAGCACCACGAGAAGATATTGCAATCCTGGTCTGCCGAATGGAACGATCTCCATGCGCTAACTAAGCAAATTGGGCACCGATGCCAAGTGAGTCACTGGGGGAACCCGACAAAGCCTCATGTGCTCAGGAGCTCTTCCCAGGCCTGCCATACCCTCTACCCCAAGCCCAGATTCCGGGTGAGGTAGCACAGAATTTGAACTCACCCGCAAACAATCCTCCAGCTAAATACCCAGATGGCAGCCAGGACCCGAGAATGTTAAAAATACACCCCCGCATGAAGCAACTGATGACAAGAGAATCGGAGACAGATACCAGAGCTGGTGCGGGTGTCACATCCACGAAACTCACCTTACCGGAACCTGCTCCTATACAGCAGGGGAGTGGTGGTGCTTTGGGGCCCCAGTGCTTGCCACTCATCTATGTTGGTTGTTTTAAAGATCAAGAATCCGGTTCAGTGATGCCCGCAGTGGGGAAGGAAGTAAAGTCCGGGATATCAGAGAACGCCATGGGAAACTTCATAACGGCTGTAGGAAGTATTATTGCTGTGAATCGTTCTGCCTTTGAACTGACACAGAACAGCATGAAACTTAGACCGACAGAGTCCCCAGTTGGTGTTCCTATCAATAGGGCTGGAAGTGTCTTGCAGCAGGCGCTAGCTTCAATGAGATTACTCACAGCGCAGCCTTGGCACCGACTAGATTCAATTTTGCTCCAAGCCCTGCTGTACGCTATTTTAACTCTCTACTCTGATGTGCTGCATCGGAACTGGGACCCTGGTGGCTTATTTTAACCGGGCATAGCAGGGAGCTCTCAGTTACAGCCTCAGATAAGAAAAGGACTCGGTAAGCCTGCTGTGAAATTTAAAGGGTGTGGAGCCCAGATGTCTTTAGGTCTATGCAGCTGCATGGCTCTCGAGAGGGGACTGCTCATCATAATTCAACAGTCGCTTTGTCTCCAGAAACCACTTTGTCCTGTGTGCTAATGAATGAAAATGGTCTTCGGTTTCTGCAGGCACTGTGAGATTATGCTTGAAGTTACCTAACTAGGCTTAGTTATTCTCTTTCTATATGATTTTACTAACATGGGTTAAAAGATTATTTGTGCCAATCTCAATGGCCCTGTGGAATCTACATCCTAATAAATAGCCCCACTGCATTAAGTCACTTCTCATATAAAGACAGGAGGGGAAAAATAGATAAGTCCTTAGCTTATACAGATATACTCTAACTTATGTTGTACTTATGGTGTTTGATTATACTGCGCAGACCTATAGTATTTTTTAAGTCATTGGGAGCTACAGTAAAACCCCATATTCCATATAGATGATAACTCAAACTAGACGAGTTGGAATAGGTGCAGACCTGACCATGCTCCTTTGCTCACATATATACCATTATTCTTTTACTACAATATACTAATAAGTCCTGATCACAAGAAACCTCCTACCCTTTTAAGATACCTGTTTTTGATACCTTACAGCCTTACAGAGCTGACATTCTACCCTGCAGTTTGTACACTGATCACTACAGTTACATTTTATTCCAATACACTATAGAGCTCTCCTATACCAGTATATTAAATTTGGTTACAAGATCTCAGTACTGTATTATTCCTATTAGTATAGCAGCCTTAGCCATTTTATTTAATGATAATCATTTTGGAATCTATATGTAAATATATAGCTCCGATACATTAGTCATCTCACTCATGAGGATGTACGTAGGAAAGGGATAAGTCTTTTACATATACAAGAATATTGTAATTTATGTTGTTATACTCTTTGTGTTTGCTTTCTCTTGCAAATGTATAGCGCACTTAGGTCATCAAAGCTTATATAGAACAGTGTACTCTTATTATATGATAGCTTAAGGTTTGGAAATGTAGAGTAGCTACAGTCCTGACCGGGTTTCCTTGCTACTTAACCTAATATAAGCACAGTTTTCATTTCTTTCAACATACTATGTTCCAATAATATGTGACTTCCTACCCCTCCAACACAGAGACCATTGGTATTTTAAGCATAACAGAACAGAAAACTCTTTCTATGGATTGGGGACTAATCAATACAGGTTCATTTATCATCTCCACTTAGTTAGCAGCTCCAGTTCTTAATACGCCTATATGTATTGTTTACCTGATGGAGAGATAACCTCCTCCCTATCATTCAGTGTTTAGTGTGCAGTGCTATACTGCAGTTCTCCAAAAGCGTATAAGGCAAGTGTCAGTTGCTTCATAGAGTTAAAGCTTGTCTTTTATAATATTAAAGCAATAATAAAAATAATAAAATCTGAGGTTTTACCATAAACTGGGATCCAAGAGTGGTCCCTTTCTTTTCGTATCCCCTCTTCAAATGCTCAGCCCCCCTGTGATCAGAAGGGTCCAAGAGTGGCCCGTATTACCAGTTAGAGGGTTCTAATATGCTGTGATATAAGACTTAAATGTAGTTAAATAATGTGATATGCATATTTTGTTCTTCATTGATGTTTAAAGTTATGGGATGACAGATCCATTATTAAATGTAATTTTACGAAGAACATGTAACACGTTATGGCATTGTAGCTTGTTTAAGTTGTACTGTATGGTAAACCTCAATAAAAAAAAATTAAAAAAAAATTAAAAAAATTCATGATTCAGAAAGAGCATGCAACATTCTTGTGATGAGAGTGGGAGATGACATCACCGGATGGGGGTGTGGCTTATAGCCGTTATTGTCTACGTCGCAGTTACTAAGTTAGATGACATGGTGTTAGAAGTACTTGTGTGCGCTTGTTTCCTGAGTAATGACGATATCAAAGTTTACCCCACCTGAGCCTTTTGATTTCTGTCAGCCTGCAGCTTGGCCCACATTGCGTCAGCGGTTTCAACGCTTCAGGATTGCTTCCAAACTGGACAAGGAGTGTGGTGAAGTACAAGTTAATTCTCTTTTATACTCTATGGGGAAAGATGTTTTAGCCAGTGTTCAATGCCTTTACTTTCCAAGAAGGGGAAGAATTTGACTTTGAAATAGTTATGAACAAACTCAGTGCTCACTTTGTGCCCAAAAGAAATGTGATTCATGAGAGGGATTGTTTTCACAAACGTGCTTAGCGTGTGGGAGAATCTGTGGAGTCATTTGTGCGCAGCCTGTATGAAGTAGCTGAATTCTGTGAGTTTGGTGTTGCTAAAGAAGAGCAAATCAGAGACAGAATAGTCATAGGAATTGCAGATGCTAAGGTCTCACTGAAGCTACAGTTGGAGGCTGAATTAGCATTAGATGGGGCTATTAGGATGGCCCGCCAGAGTGAACTGGTGAAAAAGCAAAGTGCTGATCTGAGGTCTGAGAGTATTGTGGATGAAGTGCAGCAATTCAGGAGAGCTGCAGGTGAAAGGCACAGTGTGAGCGGTAGACCAAGGGCAACAGATAGGACCAGAAGTGGATCGACGCAGCAGGCTCGCTGCACGCGATGTAACCGTCCCCATGATCAGAATGTCGTATGCCCCGCTAAAGATAAAATGTGTAGAAAGTGTAACTGAATGGGTAATTTTGAAGGGGCGTGTAAAACTGAATACATTAAGGAGATGCAGGTGGATAGTGATCAGGAGGGTCAAAAAGTGTCCTTTGTAGGGTCTGTTGTTGAACGGTCTGGTTCGGATGAAGATTGGCGGGTTACCCTTACTGTAATGGGAGCCAAGGTTGCCTTCAAGATTGACACAGGAGCAAGCATCACTGTTATGTCCCTTGCAGCATTCATAAAACTGCCTTGACAGCCTCAGCTTGTCGAAAGTTACAACGTAAGTTCATAGTCCTGGTAGCCGCATCTGTTGTGCGGGGAAATTTCTTGCAAGCTGTGAGTACAATCAGAGGAAATTCACCATGTTGGTACATGTAATTAGAGGTCAGTGTGTTAATAACCTATTGAGCAGGAAAACAGCCTCTGGTTTGGGCTTTGTCGCCAGAGTGAATGAGATTTCAGAACACATGTTTGGTGACTTGGGCCTACTGGATTGCAACCCAGTCCGTATATATCACTTAAAAGCAATGCAGTCCTCTACAGCATTACCACTCCTCGTAGAATTCTGTTCCCGCTCATGCCTCAAGTGGAGAAGGAACTTCTGCGTATGAAGAATACGGGAGTTATTTAAGAGGTTGTTGAAGCAACAGACTGGTGTGCCCCCATTGTGCCTGTTGCAAAGAAAAACAGGAAGGTACGCATCTGTGTAGACTTGAAAAGGCTGAATGAGGCAGTGAAGAGAGAGATATGTACTGCTGATGCTTGAAGACATAGCTCCGAAACTGGCTGGGGCGAAGTTCTTCTCTACACTCGATGCTTCTGGCAGATACCTCTAGATCCACAGTGCCGCAAACTGACTACCTTCATTACCCCGGTAGGTCGGTTTTGTTTCTGCAGACTCCTCTTTGGGATATCCTCTGCTAATGAAATCTTTCAAAGAGAGATGAGTTCCCTCCTAAGGGACCACGAGGGCACGGCTATCGTCATGGACAACATTTTAGTGTATGGTTCTACATTGGAAGAACATGATCAGCGATTGAGCTGTGTGCTGCAGACCATTAGAGAGTCCGGGCTGAAATTAAATAAAGAGAAATGCCATTTTAGAAAATCTGAACAGAGTTGTTGATGAAAGATGTTGCCTAGGTCTGGGGTACTTCACAGGAAGAAGCTTTTGTACAGGTGGTAGGGTTCTATGACCCTTTTAAAAAGACTGGGGTTAGTGCTGATACGAGCAGTTATGGGCTAGGGACCGCTCTCCTGCAGCTGAATGAGAACAAACTACAGCCCATCGCCTACCGTTCCCGTACACTAATGGCTGCTGAGTAAAAATATGCCCAAATTGAAAAAGAGTGCCTGGCTGCAGTTTGAGCCTTGAGCGCTCCCAGCGTTACTTAGTGGGTTTAGGGAAATTTAGTCTAGAGACTGACCATAAACCGCTAGTCCCTCTAATCAACTCCTATAGTATTGACAAAACACCCCTAAGATGCCAGAGACTTCTGATGAGGCTGCTCAGGTTCAACGTTCAGGCAGTGCATGCAGGGCCGCCACTAGAAATTTTGGGGCCCCTGACTTAACCATTGATCAGCCCCCCCCCCCCCTTGACATGTGCAATTTTTGACCAAGTGACTAAAACATATATGCACTTTATTCTTAAGTGTAGTCAAACTTGGAAATGTTGTAAAGTAGGTAGTAACACACAAACACAGAAACACAGAGACACACTCATACACTGAAACACACACTCACACATAAGGATTCACATATAGACACTCTAGCAGACACGCAAAGAAACACAAACACATTCAGCACTTGTTTACATTGACCTGACAAGTAATGAGGTAGACTACAGTTTTGTCAAAAAAGGAGATTTACAAAACAAAATATGGAGTTCTGATTATCTTTTTGTCAAGAAAGATGCCAACTAAATGATGACAACAGCATGCAGTAGCTGAAAGGAAGGGCCCTGAACTGCCTAAACAATAATTTAAAGGTTAAATGGTGGATTGGTGACTTCCATAAAGGTCTCAATAGTCTCAAAGTCTGTAGAAAGATGTGAATAATCAGTAGTAAGGTCAAAATGTCATAAAAAGGAACAGACAATGAACACACACACAAACTCAAACACAAACTTGCACATACACCCAAGGAAACACTGACAGAGACAGCCCCAGAAAACACACAAATAAATACACACACCCACAGAAAAAACACAAAAACATACACACACAGAGAGACAACCACATAAAACACAGAAAGACAAACATACACACCCTCACTGAGACATCCATAGAAAACACACAAAGACATACACACACCCTCACAGAGACACCCACAGAAAACACACACCCTCACAGAGACATCCACAGAAAACACAGACAAACATACATACACACACAAACCCTCACAGAGACATCCACAGAAAACACTGAGACATACACACCCACCCTAATAGAGGCATCCAGAGAAAATACACAAAGACATGGTAGATGGTTAGATGAAGAAAAGTACTTTTAAAAGGTTGGCATATGTTTGTTTTCTCCCCCATTTTCCCCAACCAATAGCACCACTTCAAATACAGGGAGTGCAGAATTATTAGGCAAGTTGTATTTTTGAGGATTAATTTTATTATTGAACAACAACCATGTTCTCAATGAACCCAAAAAACTAATTAATATCAAAGCTGAATAGTTTTGGAAGTAGTTTTTAGTTTGTTTTTAGTTATAGCTATTTTAGGGGGATATCTGTGTGTGCAGGTGACTATTACTGTGCATAATTATTAGGCAACTTAACAAAAAACAAATATATACCCATTTCAATTATTTATTTTTACCAGTAAAACCAATATAACATCTCAACATTCACAAATATACATTTCTGACATTCAAAAACAAAACAAAAACAAATCAGTGACCAATATAGCCACCTTTCTTTGCAAGGACACTCAAAAGCCTGCCATCTGTCAGCCGAAAAGGACCAGCCCAGGATTCAACCCAACTGCTAGCGTGAAAAGTAAAAACACACGCTAGCACACTGAGAAATATCCAGGACGTGACCCACTCAGGATTAAGAAAAGTAACTGTCCTTTTAAGGAGATAAATAAAACCAAGTGAATTTCCTTTTAGCAAGTGAATAATAAATGTCCTTTTAAGCAGGATAGCAAACAAACAGATAATCCTTTTAGCAGATCTGGATAAAGCAAGTGTCCCTTTAAGAAGGTTAGCAAATAAACAGAGATTCCTTTTAGCAGGTCTGGATAAAGTAAATGTCCCTTTAAGCAGGTTAGCAAATAAACAGCGATTCCTTTTAGCAGGTCTGAATAAAGCAAATGTCCCTTTAAGCAGGTTTGGCAAATAAACAGTGATTCCTTTAATAGGTCAGGATAAAGCAAATGTCCCTTTAAGCAGGTTAGCAAATAAACAGAGATTCCTTTAGCAGGTCTGATAAAGCAAATGGCCCTTTAAGCAGGTTAGCAAATGAACAGAGATTCCTTTAGCAGGTCAGGATAAAGCAAATGTCCCTTTAAGCAGGTTAGCAAAAAAAACAGTGATTCCTTTAGCAGGTGTGATTAAGCAAATGTCCCTTTAAGCAGGTTAGCAAATAAACAGATTCCTTTTAGCAGGTTTGAATAAAGCAAAAAGTCACTTAAAGCAGGTTTAGAAAATAATGAAGTATTCTTTGCAGCAGTTAAAGAAACTATCCCCATAAGCAGGTTTAACAAACATACCGAGTGGCATTCTGGCAAGGAGATCCAGGCAAGGAAGGAGACATCAGAACAGACTGACACAGGTCCGGTCAGAATGAATGTAGAAAAACAAACGGGCGCTGATTCAAATCTCCCGCCGAGATTTGAAGGCAGGGAGACTCTGACGTCAGGAGGAGAGCCGGATACCATGTCACGTTGCTAGGCAACGTAACGATACAGAGGAGATCCGTGAGCCGCGGCGACACGGCAGTGAGCGGCTCCATTCATGACAGCACCCCCCCCCTCAAGGACCCCTCCGGGGGACAGGACCAGGCCTAGCAGGATAAGCTTTGTGAAAGGCCTTAATCAAAGCAGGGGCGTGTACATGCTGGGCTGGTTCCCAAGTTCGCTCCGTGACAGGATAACCCTTCCAATGGAGGAGATAGTATAGTTTCCTGCCACAAAGTTTTGAATCCAAAATGTGAGCAACCTCAAACTCCGGCTGTCCCTGTACCAAGAGAGGAGATGGTTTGGGCAGAGATTTAGAAAATCTATTAGATCTCACCGGTTTCAGGAGAGAAACATGGAAAACAGGGTGAGCTTTGAGAGTCTTGGGAAGAGCAACACGGTATGCAGTAGAACAAACTTGACCCAGTATTCGGAAAGGACCCACATATCGTGGCCCCAATTTGATAGAAGGTTGTTTGAGATGAAGGTGACGAGTAGAAATCCAAACCTTGTCTCCAGGACGAAAAATTAGGAGCCTTCTTCCGTCTGCGATCAGCAAAAAACTTGTAACGATTAGAGGCTTTGGAAAGAAGAACACGTATCTTACGCCAATGTCGAGTTAATCTCCGAGCAGTTTGATCGGAAGCAGGATTTTCAGAAGAAGAAGTATACAGAGGAAATGTTCTGGGTTGAAATCCGTAAGCTGCAAAAAAGGGGGAAGAGCGAAGAGATGAATTGTAACGAGCATTATGGGCCAACTCCGCCAAAGGAAGATAACGAGTCCAATTAGAATGATGATGGTCCACATAATGTCTCAGGTAAGTCTCCAGACACTGGTTTACTCTCTCGGTTTGGCCGTTAGACTGTGGATGATGAGAAGTTGATAAAGAGACTGTAGTGCCAAAATGTTTGCAAAGCCATCTCCAGAACCGAGAAACAAATTGTACCCCTCTATCGGAGACGATGTCAATAGGAAACCCATGTAATTTCACGATATGCAAAAGAAAAAGCTCAGAAAGTCCCTTGGCAGATGGAAGACCAGGCAAAGGAATGAAATGAGCAGACTTAGTAAACCTGTCGACCACCACTAAAATAGTGTTGTTTCCAGCAGAAAGAGGTAGGTCTGTAATAAAATCCATAGATAAATGGGTCCAAGGCTGGTGAGGAATGGGTAAAGGTTGAAGTAAACCAGAAGGGAGTTGACGAGGAGTTTTATTTGTAGCACATTGTGTGCAAACAGAGACATAATCTTTAACATCTTGAGTGAGAGTAGGCCACCAGACATACTGTTTGAGATTCCGAGTTGTGTTACTGATGCCAGGATGTCCAGAGAGAGGACTATCATGAGCCCAATGTAGAATCTTTGGACGGAGACGTTCAGGAACAAATAATAAACCGTCAGGAGGTTTGAGGGATGAAGGAAAGTCCTTTTGAGCAGACTGTAAGTCCTGTAAACGAGAGATTGATAATTGAGCTATGACTTCCTGTGGTTGAAGTATAGTACCAGATTCTGGAGTAGAGGTAGAGTGAAACTGTCTGGATAAGGCATCTGCCTTTATATTCTTAGAACCAGGTATATAGGAAAGATTGTAGTTAAAACGTGAAAAGAATAAAGACCAACGAGCTTGTCTGGAATTCAATCGTTTGGCAGTTTGAAGATAAAGAAGATTTTTATGATCCGTGAGTATGGAAAATGGAAAAGTAGTGCCCTCCAACCAATGCCTCCATTCGTCCAAAGCCATCTTGATGGCTAATAACTCTTTATTGCCAACGTCATAATTTAATTCAGAAGAATTAAATTTCTTGGAAAAGAAACCTACAGGATGAATCTTACCCGTGTCAGGTATTCGTTGAGAAAGAACAGCCCCAGCAGCAACAGAAGAAGCATCCACTTCTAGGATAAATTGAAAATCCGGATTTGGATTACGGAGTATGGGTGCAGAAGAAAAGGCCTTTTTGAGAGATTCAAAGGCCTTAATAGCCTCTGGGGACCATTCTTTACAATCTTGTCCCTTTCTAGTGAGTGACGTAAGGGGAGTAGTAATAGTAGCAAATCCTTTGATAAATTTCCTGTAATAATTGGCGAAGCCAAGAAACCGTTGTAGGGCCTTAAGAGAATCAGGTCTAGGTCAGTCCAAAATGGAAGAAAGTTTGTTCGGATCCATTTCAAATCCAGATTCAGATATTACATAACCCAAGAAGGATATGGATTTTTGATGAAATTAACATTTCTCCAACTTGGCGAATAGATGATTGTCTCGTAATCGTTGCAGAACCTTCCTGACGTGGTGTACATGATCTTGATAATCGTGGGAAAAAATTAAAATATCGTCAAGGTAGATAATGACGAAGGAGTTAAAAAAATCCCGAAAAATCTCATTTACAAATTGTTGAAAAACAGCAGGGGCATTACACAGCCCAAAGGGCATGACCAGATATTCATAATGCCCAAATCGAGTGTTGAAGGCTGTCTTCCATTCGTCACCTTTGCGCATGCGAATAAGGTTATAAGCACCACGAAGGTCCAGTTTGGTAAAATTGTAGCTCCTTGAAGATAAAAAAACAGTTCAGGAATAAGAGGCAGAGGGTAACTATTCTTGACTGTGATTTGATTCAAACCCCGGTAATCAATACAAGGTCGTAGACCTCCATCCTTTTTTCCCACAAAAAAGAATCCTGCCCCTAGAGGAGAAGAGGAAGGTCGAATAAAACCTCTAGCCAAACTATCTTGGATATATTCCTCTAAGGCAGCATTCTCAGGCCTTGAGAGTGGATACGTCTTGCCACGAGGGTAGGTTGCCCCAGGAAGTAGATCAATGGAGCAGTCAAAAGGACGATGTGGGGGAAGCCGTTCAGCTTCTTTCTTGGAAAAGACATCAACATAATCTTGATTAGGTGCGGGTAACGACCCAGAGGTATTACTTGTGAGAGCAATAGTGAGAGGCACTTTAGTGGGTATATGAAGACACCTATTTTGACATGTAGAACCCCAGGAAATGAGTTCGCCTTGAGTCCAAGAGAATACAGGATTATGTAACTGGAGCCAGGGAAGACCCAAAATTATGGGAAATTGAGGAGTCGAGATTACGTCAAAACATATAGTCTCTGAATGAAGAATTCCTACAGAAAAGAGAATGGGTCTGGTAGCAAACTGGATAAGTCCGGAACCCAAAGGATCTCCACTAACAGTGGAGACAGGAATTGAATACTCCTTTTTGCATAATGGAATTGAGTGAGTAGTTACAAATGTGGAATCGATGAAGACTCCTCCAGCACCAGAGTCCACAAGGGCTTGAGTATGAATCTTGTCTCCTCCAACTTGAAGAGTAACCGGAACAAAAAGTTTATTATTAAGGAAGTGAGATCCTATTTGGCTTAACTTAGCTCCCTGGACAGAAGTTAAGCCCTGGCTTTTAACGGTCTGGTAGGACAATCTTTTAATAAATGTCCTTTAAGGCCACAGTATAAACACAATCCAAGAGAGCGTCTCCTCAGACGTTCAGTTTCAGTTAATTTAATGGTGCCTATTTCCATTGGTTCAGCCTGATCGGAAGGTGGAGAGGCAGAAGTTAAAGGGTTAGAGAGGCGAGGTACCAGACGAAAAGGTCGAATAGAAGCTTTCTGACTTCTCTCTCTTTCTTGTTGGCGTTCGCGGTATCTGGAATCGAGGCAAATACAAAGATTTATCAGAGCTTCTAGAGATTCTGGAAGTTCACGATAGACCAACTCATCTTTGAGACGTTCAGAGAGTCCTTTGCGAAAAGCTGCTCTAAGAGCTCCTTGATTCCAAGTAGTCTCAGAAGCTAGAGTGCGAAATTCAATGGCATATTGAGATACAGGTTGACCACCTTGTCGTAAATCTAGAAGAGAAGCTTCAGCAGCGGCAGACCTCCCAGGTTTATCGAAGACATTTGAAAAGACAGAGAGGAATGTATCCACATCCTGGAGTATAGGATCATTCTTTTCAAGCAAAGGTGATACCCAGGCTAAGGCTCTACCTTTCATTAAGGAAATAAGGAAAGTGATCCTAGAGGAGGGTGTTGCAAAGAGAACAGGACTATTCCGAAAATGAAGGCAACACTGATTCAGAAAACCCCTACAATCCTCAGGATTCCCATCATATTTGTCCGGAAGAGGTATCCTGGGACTGAGCTGACCTTGTGACTGATTTGTAGGATTCGTAGGAGGAGAGGGATCCAAAGGAATATGATTAGGAGGTATAGGAGCAGCCATGTTCTGAAGTAAAGCAGTTATCTGATCCAACTTTGCGTCCAAGGATTGCAAGTGAGTAGCATGAGATCCCAATAACTGTCCCTGGTGGGTCACGGCCATGGATAATTCAGTGGGGTCCATTTTATGGCCCGTTTGTAATGTCAGCCGAAAAGGACCAGCCCAGGATTCAACCCAACTGCTAGCGTGAAAAGTAAAAACACACGCTAGCACACTGAGAAATATCCAGGACGTGACCCACTCAGGATTAAGAAAAGTAACTGTCCTTTTAAGGAGATAAATAAAACCAAGTGAATTTCCTTTTAGCAAGTGAATAATAAATGTCCTTTTAAGCAGGATAGCAAACAAACAGATAATCCTTTTAGCAGATCTGGATAAAGCAAGTGTCCCTTTAAGAAGGTTAGCAAATAAACAGAGATTCCTTTTAGCAGGTCTGGATAAAGTAAATGTCCCTTTAAGCAGGTTAGCAAATAAACAGCGATTCCTTTTAGCAGGTCTGAATAAAGCAAATGTCCCTTTAAGCAGGTTTGGCAAATAAACAGTGATTCCTTTAATAGGTCAGGATAAAGCAAATGTCCCTTTAAGCAGGTTAGCAAATAAACAGAGATTCCTTTAGCAGGTCTGATAAAGCAAATGTCCCTTTAAGCAGGTTAGCAAATGAACAGAGATTCCTTTAGCAGGTCAGGATAAAGCAAATGTCCCTTTAAGCAGGTTTGGAAAATAAAGAGTGATTCCTTTAATAGGTCAGGATAAAGCAAATGTCCCTTTAAGCAGGTTAGCAAAAAAAACAGTGATTCCTTTAGCAGGTGTGATTAAGCAAATGTCCCTTTAAGCAGGTTAGCAAATAAACAGATTCTTTTTAGCAGGTTTGAATAAAGCAAAAAGTCACTTAAAGCAGGTTTAGAAAATAATGAAGTATTCTTTGCAGCAGTTAAAGAAACTATCCCCATAAGCAGGTTTAACAAACATACCGAGTGGCATTCTGGCAAGGAGATCCAGGCAAGGAAGGAGACATCAGAACAGACTGACACAGGTCCGGTCAGAATGAATGTAGAAAAACAAACGGGCGCTGATTCAAATCTCCCGCCAAGATTTGAAGGCAGGGAGACTCTGACGTCAGGAGGAGAGCCGGATACCACGTCATGTTGCTAGGCAACGTAACGATACAGAGGAGATCCGTGAGCCCCGGCGACACGGCAGTGAGCGGCTCCATTCATGACACCATCCATGGATTCTGTCAGTGTTTTGATCTGTTCACCATCAACATTGCATGCAGCAGCAACCACAGCCTCCCAGACACTGTTCAGAGAGGTGTACTGTTTTCCCTCCTTGTAAATCTCACATTTGATGATGGACCACAGGTTCTCAATGGGGTTCAGATCAGGTGAACAAGGAGGCCATGTCATTAGATTTTCTTCCTTTATACCCTTTCTTGCCAGCCACGCTGTGGAGTACTTGGACGCGTGTGATGGAGCATTGTCCTGCATGAAAATCATGTTTTTCTTGAAGGATGCAGACTTCTTCCTGTACCACTGCTTGAAGAAGGTGTCTTCCAGAAACTGGCAGTAGGACTGGGAGTTGAGCTTGACTCCATCCTCAACCCGAAAAGGCCCCACAAGCTCATCTTTGATGATACCAGCCCAAACCAGTACTCCACCTCCACCTTGCTGGCGTCTGAGTCGGACTGGAGCTCTCTGTAATTTACCAATCCAGCCACGGGCCCATCCATCTGGCCCATCAAGACTCACTCTCATTTCATCAGTCCATAAAACCTTAGTTTTAAAAATCAGTCTTGAGATATTTCTTGGCCCAGTCTTGACGTTTCAGCTTGTGTGACTTGTTCAGTGGTGGTCGTCTTTCAGCCTTTCTTACCTTGGCCATGTCTCTGAGTATTGCACACCTTGTGCTTTTGGGCACTCCAGTGATGTTGCAGCTCTGAAATATGGCCAAACTGATGGCAAGTGGCATCTTGGCAGCTGCACGCTTGACTTTTCTCAGTTCATGGGCAGTTATTTTGCACCTTGGTTTTTCCACACGCTTCTTGCGACCCTGTTGACTATTTTGAATGAAACGCTTGAATGTTCGATGATCACGCTTCAGAAGCTTTGCAATTTTAAGAGTGCTGCATCCCTCTGCAAGATATCTCACTATTTTTGACTTTTCTGAACCTGTCAAGTCCTTCTTTTGACCCATTTTTCCAAAGGAAAGGAAGTTGCCTAATAATTATGCACACCTGATATAGGGTGTTGATGTCATTAGACCACACCCCTTCTCATTACAGAGATGCACATCACCTAATATGCTTAATTGGTAGTAGGCTTTCAAGCCTATACAGCTTGGAGTAAGACAACATGCATAAAGAGGATGATGTGGTCAAAATACTAATTTGCCTAATAATTCTGCACTCCCTGTATAGTGTACAAATGTTCCCATCTTTCAGCTGTACTTATGGATTTTGAAAATGCTGTACTCTATATGGTCTTGGTGGAACCATAAGCTGTGGTACTCATGCCATTAGATCTGGTTAAATGCAGGATTTAGGCTTGTTTGTATGTATTTCAACATTAAGCTGTAGTGTAACTGAACAGTTTTAAGTTAACCTGTCTCATTTCAAACACTGAGCAATCTTAGGCCTAGATTTAGAGTTGGGCGGTAGCCGTGAAAACCAGTGTTAGAGGCTCCTAACGCTTGTTTTTACCGCCCTCTGGTATTTGGAGCCAGTCATTAAAGGGTCTAACGCTCACTTTGCAGCCGCGACTTTTCCATACCGCAGATCCCCTTACGTCAATTGCGTATCCTATCTTTTCAATGGGATCTTTCTAACGCCGGTATTTAGAGTCGTGGCTGAAGTGAGCGTTAGAAATCTAACGACAAAACTCCAGCCGCAGAAAAAAAACAGGAGTTAAGAGCTTTCTGGGCTAACGCCGGTTTATAAAGCTCTTAACTACTGTGCTCTAAAGTACACTAACACCCATAAACGACCTATGTACCCCTAAACCGAGGTCCCCCCCACATCGCCGCCACTCTATTAAATTTTTTAACCCCTAATCTGCCGCTCCGTACACCGCTGCCAGCTAAATTATCCCTATGTACCCCTAATCTGCTGCCCCTAATACCGCCGACCCCTATATTATATTTATTAACCCCTAATCTGCCCCCCCAACGTCGCCGCCATCTACCTACACTTATTAACCCCTAATCTGCCGAGCGGACCGCACCACTACTATAATAAAGTTATTAACCCCTAATCCGCCTCACAATAACCCTATAATAAATAGTATTAACCCCTAATCTGCCCTCCCTAACATCGCCGACACCTAACTTCAAACATTAACCCCTAATCTGCCGACCGGAGCTCACCGCTATTCTAATAAATTTTTTAACCCCTAAAGCTAATTCTAGCCCTAACCCTAACACCCCCCTAAATTAAATATAATTTAAATCTAACGAAATAAATTAACTCTTATTAAATAAATTATTCCTATTTAAAGCTAAATACTTACCTGTAAAATAAACCCTAATATAGCTACAATATAAATTATAATTATATTGTAGCTATTTTAGGATTAATATTTATTTTACAGGCAACTTTGTAATTATTTTAACCAGGTACAATAGTTAATAACTATTTAATAGCTAAAATAGTTAAAATAATTACAAAATTACCTGTAAAATAAATCCTAACCTACGTTACAATTAAACCTAACACTACACTATCAATAAATTAATTAAATACAATACCTACAATTATCTACAATTAAACCTAACACTGCACTATCAATAAATTAATTAAATAAAATACCTACAATTATCTACAATTAAACCTAACACTACACTATCAATAAATTAATTAAATACAATACCTACAAATAAATACAATTAAATAAACTAACTAAAGTACAAAAATTAAAAAGAACTAAGTTACAAAAAATAAAAAAATATTTACAAACATTAGAAAAATATTACAACAATTTTAAACTAATTACACCTACTCTAAGCCCCCTAATAAAATAACAAAGCCCCCCAAAATAAAAAAATGCCCTACCCTATTCTAAATTAAAAAAGTTCAAAGCTCTTTTACCTTCCCAGCCCTGAAAAGGGCCCTTTGCGGGGCATGCCCCAAAGAATTCAGCTCTTTTGCCTGTAAAAAAAAAACATACAATACCCCCCCAACATAAGTCTTCTATCAAGCCGCATCTTCAATCTTCTTTCTTCCGGAGCGGAGCGGAGCCGTCTTCTTCCCAGCCGACGCGGATCCAACCTCTTCAAGCGACGCCTACTCGCCAAATGACGGTTTCTTTAAATGACGTCATCCAAGATGGCGTCCCTCAAATTCCGATTGGCTGATAGGATTCTATCAGCCAATCGGAATTAAGGTAGGAATATTCTGATTGGCTGTTCCGATCAGCCAGTAGAATGCAAGCTCAATCTGATTGGCTGATTCCATCAGCCAATCAGAATTTTCCTACCTTAATTCCGATTGGCTGATGGAATCCTATCAGCCAATCGGAATTCGAGGGACGCCATCTTGGATGACGTCATTTAAAGGAACCATCATTCGACGAGTAGGCGTCGCTTGAAGAGGTTGGATCCGCGTCGGCTGGGAAGAAGATGGCTCCGCTCCGGAAGAAAGAAGATTGAAGATGCGGCTTGATAGAAGACTTCATCCCGATGATGGACTTCCGACTTCAGCCCGATGATGGAGTTCTTCAGCCGCCGCTTGGATCAAGACTTCGGACCCTCTTCTGGACCGATCGGTGAACCCGGTGAGGTGAAGACAAGGTAGGGAGATCTTCAGGGGCTTAGTGTTAGGTTTATTTAAGGGGGATTTGGGTTAGATTAGGGGTATGTGGGTGGTGGGTTGTAATGTTGGGGGGGGTATTGTATGTTTTTTTTTACAGGCAAAAGAGCTGAATTATTTGGGGCATGCCCCACAAAAGGTCCTTTTAAGGGCTGGTAAGGTAAAAGAGCTTTGAACTTTTTTTAATTTAGAATAGGGTAGGGCATTTTTTTATTTTGGGGGTCTTTGTTATTTTATTAGGGGGATTAGAGTAGGTGTAATTAGTTTAAAATTGTTGTAATATTTTTCTAATGTTTGTAAATATTTTTTTATTTTTTGTAACTTAGTTCTTTTTTATTTTTTGTACTTTAGTTTATTTAATTGTAGTTATTTGTAGGTATTGTATTTAATAAATTTATTGATAGTGTAGTGTTAGGTTTAATTATAGATAATTGTAGGTATTTTATTTAATTAATTTATTGATAGTGTAGTGTTAGGTTTAATTGTAACTTAGGTTAGGATTTATTTTCCAGGTAATTTTGTAATTATTTTAACTAGGTAACTATTAAATAGTTATTAACTATTTAATAGCTATTGTACCTGGTTAATATAATTACAAAGTTGCCTATAAAATAAATATTAATCCTAAAATAGCTACAATATAATTATAATTTATATTTTAGCTATATTAGGGTTTATTTTACAGGTAAGTATTTAGCTTTAAATAGGAATAAGTTATTTAATAATAGTTAATTTATTTCGTTAGATTTAAATTATATTTAACTTAGGGGGGTGTTAGGGTTAGGGTTAGACTTAGCTTTAGGGGTTAACAAATTTATTAGAATAGCGGTGAGCTCCGGTCGGCAGATTAGGGGTTAATGTTTGAAATTAGGTGTCTGCGATGTTAGGGAGGGCAGATTAGGGGTTAATACTATTTATTATAGGGTTATTGAGGCGGGAGTGAGGCGGATTAGGGGTTAATAACTTTATTATAATAGCGGTGCGGTTTGGTCGGCAGATTAGGGGTTAATTATTGTAGGTAGGTGGAGACGACGTTGTGGGGGGCAGATTAGGGGTTAATAAATATAATATAGGGGTCGGCGGTGTTAGGGGCAGCAGATTAGGGGTACATAGGGATAATGTAGGTAGCAGCGGTTTACGGAGCGGCAGATTAGGGGTTAAAAAAATATGCAGGTGTCAGCGATAGCGGGGGCGGCAGAATAGGGGTTAATAAGTGTAAGGTTAGGGGTGTTTAGACTCGGGGTACATGTTAGAGTGTTAGGTGCAGACGTAGGAAGTGTTTCCCCATAGAAAACAATGGGGCTGCGTTAGGAGCTGAACGCTGCTTTTTTGCAGGTGTTAGTTTTTTTTTCAGCTCAAATGGCCCCATTGTTTTCTATGGGGGAATCGTGCACGAGCACGTTTTTGAAGCTGGCCGCGTCCGTAAGCACCGCTGGAATTTAGAGTTGCAGTGGCGTTAAATTATGCTCTACGCTCCCTTTTTGGAGCCTAACGCACTGAAAACGCAGCCATTCTGTGAACTCTAAATACCAGCGGTATTTAAAAGGTGCGGGGGAAAAAAAGCATGCGTAGCTAACGCACCCCTTTGGCCGCCAAACTCTAAATCTAGCCGTTAGTCTGAGAGTATAACATTTTATGCAGATGTAAAAATCTTAGATAAAATGCCTCCTTGCATCTGGAAAGTTCTTGAATAAAGGGTAGTAAACTGGAATGTACTATATATATATATATATATATATATATATATATATATATAAATTAAAAAACGCATATCTGCCAAAACGGCACCTACCATATGTGTATTGAGGAGGAAACATTTCTGCATGGCTTTAAATATAGAATTTCTACAGCATTGTCAAATAATCATAAATACACTGCTGCTAAAATTTTTTATTTTTATGGACCCCTGACCCCACCATACAACTACTACCACACTGAAGTTACAATCCGAAATTGCACAAATAAATAAAAAACATTTACTAAGTAAGTCCTACCTCCTCTGCAATGCTGTCTGACTCAGGCACACACTGCACAAACAAAGTGTCAAGTCTGTCTCACACTGTGCATAGTAGTTTAGTGCACACTCAGAAATCCTCTCAAATGCTAATACTTTACTCCTTGTAATAACATTTCCCATGCTCAATTAGCACTCTGCTGTAGTTCCCACTGGTGGCTGCCAATTTTAAAAAAAATATATCTTTTTTTTAGTTGTTCTTGCCTCATGGGGCCCCCCTGGCCCATTGGGCCCCTGACAGGAGTCACCCCTGTCACCCCCTGATGGCGGCCCTGAGTGTGTGTGCCGGGGAAACAACTGGTAGTGGCAGATACACTTTCCAGGCTTCCGCTGGCTGCTGCTGAAGAATCTTCAACGGAATCAGATGTGAAAGTGTATGTGGATTTAGTTCAAGAAGTTATTAAGTACATAAAAGAAGGTTGGCCCGAGAGCCGGGCAGCCTGGATATCTTTAAGTTCTTACCAGTCAGAGAGGTCGCAGCTCATGGAGCTGGATGGGTTGGTGCGGTTCCAGGACCGCATTGTTATTCCTGTTAGCATGCTGCAGGAGATGTTAAGCAGGATTCATGTTGGCCACTTGGGCATTACAAAGTGCAGAGAAAGGGCAGCTACGGCAGTATGGTGACCTGGGATCAGTTTTGACATTGCAAGCCACGTGTCAAAATGTGCCTTTTGCCGGGAATGCTGGCCTACTCAGAGAAGGAAGCCCTTGATTTCTACTCAGCTGCCTGCAGGCTTATGGCAGAAAATAGCTGCTGATTTGTGCGAACTGCACAGGAAAAAGTACCTATTCCAGGTATTTGTAAATTACACCCTTGAATGAGATCAGCAGTCAAGCCGTTGTCACTCGTCTCAAGAGCTTGTTCGCCCAGTGGGGCATACCAATGGAGTTAGTGAATGATAACGGAATGCAGTTTGCTTCCATGGAGTTCAGTTCTTTCAGCAGTGAATATGATTTCGTCCATTCAAGTCCACATTACCCGCAGGCCAATGGAATAGCTGAAAGGGTAGTTAAAACAACAAAGTTCATTTTGAATCAATCTGAGCCGTTCCTAGCTCTCTTGGCCTATTGGGCGACTCCCATCCAAGCCACTGGTTTTAGCCCGGCACAGCTGATGCTAGGACGTCAGATTCGCACCACTTTACCCTCTGTGGGTGTCTTCCAGCCAACCAGCTCTGTTTCTCGGGAAGAGGTCCTTAGGAGGGATGAAGAGGCTTAAAGGGGTTATCGATTCTTCTACGACAGAAAACACTCTGTGATGCCCTTGCAGGAGCTGTATGTGGGGAAAAGTGTCAGAGTTAAACTGGATGATGAGAAGAAATGGAAGACGTCTTATGCAGTTCTTACTGATGGAGGGACAGTCCTCACTGATGGAGGGACAGTCGAAATAGAAAACATCTTAAGCCAGTACCCGAGAGTTTGGGACTGGATTCCTCAGAGCCACCTCCGGTTGGATCTCCTGTTTTAAGAGGGGTGCCTTCCCCTCAGGAAGATCACTGCTGGGATACTTCTTTGCTTCCAGCAGACTCTCAACCACCTTCTTCTGTATCAGAGGAGAGTTCATGTAAAATGACGTCAAGTGGAAGAGTGGTGAAACTACCAGCTCAATATCGGGATAGCACTAGTTAGAGCAGTGACCGGAAGAATAGGCAAAATAATCCCATGGTCACTGTGGACTAGGGTAGTCTACCCCGATGTTCAAGTCAGGATTGTATTTCTTGTTGTCCATATATATGTTCTCTTTACCTTGTTATTTGTTATACACTAAACAAAACTATTTTTGTATGCTTCTTGTATACCTTGTTATTTGATGCTTTGTCCATTGAAAAAGGGGAAGATGTGATGAGAGTCAGAGGTGAAGTCACCGGATGGGGGCGTGGCTTATAGCCGTTATTGTCTATGTCGAAGTTACTAAATTAGATGTGTTGTACAAGCTGTATACTTCTATGCTCTGCAGTAAAATAGCATTGTACCTTCTATGCTGTGTCCTGCATCTCATGACTGTTCTCTTGGTATCTTTTGTTGAAAAGCAGGGACATATATATGTAATGGAGTTATTATGCAAATACTGTGACTCTGTTTGTTTATGGTAATATTGCATTGCCTTATACTTCCTGTTTCTGGTTCCTACCTCTAACCTGGATGTAGTTCTATAGTTCAACATGATTCCTCACACTAACAGCTTGTAGTGTCTTCATTTCTATACATGAAACATGGTGTCAGAAGTAACTAGAATCAGGACTTGTTTGGAGCACAGCAGCTTTAGGATAGAGCACAGCGTTGTGAGTTACAGCCTAAAACGTTTTTTTTGTGTGGATTTTCTGATATTTGAGAGCTTACAGACTTAAAGACAATATGACTGCCATGAATTGCATATCTCCCCCGACGGAATGAGAATCAGTCGGGATTGCAGTAGCAAATGGGAAACTTTCAGACCTGAATTTGAAGATTATTCCCTGGCTACAGGGTTGAATAAAAAAATCTTGAGCAGTGCAGGCAGCAACTCTTAGAAGAGTAGATAAAAAGATGGAGTAGTCCTGTTCTGTGTTAACCACACTCTGCCCCTTAATTGAACAAATTATCGAAACAAAATATTCCACAAGGACAGATCATGAGAATCAGACGTAATTGTTCTAATATTAATGATTTTGACAAGCAATCTGTAATTTTACAAAATAGATTTGTACAAAAAGGATATGACAGGGAACAGATTGAAAAAGTAACGATAGAAGTAAGGGAAATGGATAGAGATAAAATTTTAAAGAATGACAATGAAAGGAAGAAAAAAAGAGATATAAGAGATAATGAGATAAAAGTACCCTTTATAACAAATTTCTCATCCCAACATAGAGAAGTTGAGAAAATTATTGCACGACATTGGCATTTGATCAAAAGTGACCCTTTGATAGGTCAAAAAATTAGTAAAAAAAACAAAGTTCATTTTTAGAAAAGCGAGAAATTTTAAAAACATTCTCTCCCCAAGTGAGTATAAAAGAGAGCCACTGACAAGAGATACGAGCTTATTAGGAGAAGAAATATTGGGTTTCTATCCCTGTCATACTTGTAAGTCATGTTCCTATAGTAAAAAAAAAACGAAAAAAATTCAACTACAAAACAAGAAAGAAGAATTTACCATCAAGGAGACAATAAGATGTTCTGATACCCATGGAATTTATTTATTACAATCTACTTGCAATTATCAGTATTTGGGACAAACAAGTAGAATGCTCCGTGATAGGATTAGGGAACACATCAGAAGTATAGAGCGGGGTAGAATAGATACAAAGCTCTATAAACATTTTTTTGAGAAACACCATAAAAATCCAAAAGATTTCACTTTCTGGGGGATTAAGAAACTGGTTAAAAACAGTCGAGGAGAAAATATGGAAAACATGTTATTGAGGCAAGAAGCAAAACTCATTTATAAATTTGGAACATTATATCCGAAAGGTCTGAATAGTGAGCTAGACCTAAATTTTATGATTAATTAGAATAATAAATAAACGAGGATATCTATAGGGTTAATATGGTAAATATGTTATCTATTTGGGTTATATGATTCCAAATATTTTAATTAATGAAAATATTAAATAGCTTGAGAGGCCTCTTGGTCAACTAACTAGTAGTTTTTTAACAGTATAATTTTAAGATGATGAAATAAATTAGGAATGGTATTAAATATAAATATGAACTATTTTTACAGATAAATAGAGAGCAAGGGATCCACATCTAGGAAGTTAGCTTACTATGATTATGTCACTAGGGGGTTATATTAAATTACACTTTAAAGACATCACTGAATTCTAACACATATATGGAAAGAATATTTAGATAATTGTTTTTTACATAAAATTAATTGTTAACTATCGCCTAGATTTAGAGTTTTGCGGCCGAGGGGGTGCGTTAGCTACGCGTCTTTTTTTTCTAACGCACGTTGTTTTTAATGCTGGTATTTAGAGTTTAAAAACAACCTTCTAATGCGACTCCTAACACGTCTATTTTATACGCGTAATCACGCCTGCGCTAGACAGTCTCCCATAGAGATCAATGAGAAATCAAACAAACACGCTTTTTTCACCTAACACTCGATCTCGCGAGAAATACGCACTGCTCGGTCATATGACGTATACCACATAATGCACAACCAAAACACAATGCAAATGTCATAACAACAATCACAAAACATAGCACACACGCATTACACATTCATAAGTGGGGGGGGGGGAAATACACTAAACGAGGAATACACATATACCTTACGATACGGAAATACGGGAAAAAAAACACGGAAATATAAATGCACACTCATACACAAGAAAAATACTCGCATTCAACATTACGGAATATTAGGACAAACATACATTTCCAACACTTCACAAATACGACACCATCACCAATTAACATTTACAGATAATACTATTGGACAATGTTATGGAAAACGATCACTATGACATCATCGCATTCTACACATTCCACAAATACTAAATCAATATGAGCATGCGCAAATTCACACAACTAATACACATTGCACGCATACTAATTACTAACAAAGCACACCTTAACACAATTTTCAAGGCAAACTGGTACATCATTAAACATTTACATAGGGTATATAAGCACCACACAAGCATGGGTTCTCTTTGACTGTGTTGCTGGTGGGTTTTTGGAGAATTAGAGAGATTTAGTGCCTTATTGTGAGTCAGTGTTAGTGTGAGAGAGTGAGTTAGTGTTATTGTGCGGGTTAGTGGTAGTGTGAGTTGGTGGTAATGTGAATAAATGGTAATCTGAGTTAGTGGTAGTGTGAGTTAGTGGTAGTTAGTGGTAGCGTGAGTTAGTGGTAGCGTGAGTTAGTAAGAGAGCGGTAGTGAGCGACAGTTGGTTTGAGTGTGCGAGTGCTTTTTCTGTATACGTAACATATTTACACGCAAACACATTCAATACATACATACAGTTATCAATAACACTACATACACTCCATACCCCATACCCTCTCATACTACACTCCATACCCCATTCCCTGTAGTCCCATTCCCTTTCATCCCATTCCCTGTAATCCCATACCCCATTCCCTCTAATCCCATTCCCATCCCTTAGTTACATTTAGTTTACATATCCTCCTTTTATTCTTCTTATACATTTTGGTTGGTTAAATACTCCATACCCTCTTTTATTTATATCCCTTTCACACTTTCAGCACTTTTTTGGTCTTTTATTTCTTTATTTTGACCCCCTTTCATTTGGGCACAGTCAGTTTTTGTTGGAGTAGTTAGGGCTTAGTTTAGGGAAGAGATGGAAGAGGAGGGCCGGCAGGAGATTAGTCAGGGGAGAGGGAGAGGGGGAGGAGAGGGAGAGGGGGGGGAGAGGAACAGGACAGGAAGGGGGACAGGAAGCGGGGGAGGAAGCGGTGGGTGGATCCAGACACTTGGTTCAAGATGAACAAGTTACCTGTAAAATAAATATAAATCCTAAAATAGCTACAATGTAATTATTAATTACATTGTAGCTATCTTAGGGTTTATTTTACAGATAAGTATTTAGTTTTAAATAGGAATAATTTATTTAATGATAGTGTAGTGTTAGGTGTAATTGTAACTTAGGTTAGTTTTTATTTTACAGGTAAATTTCTCTTTATTTTAGCTAGGTAGCTATTAAATAGTTAATAACTATTTAATAGCTATTGTACCTAGTTAAAATAAATTGAAAGTTGCCTGTAAAATAAAGATAAATCCTAAGATAGCTACAATATAATTATTATTTATATTGTAGCTATATTAGGGTTTATTTTAAAGGTATTTAGTTTTAAATAGGATTAATTTAGTTAATAATAGAAATATTATTTAGATTTATTTAATTAATATTTAAGTTAGGGGGGTGTTAGGGTTAGTGTTAGACTTAGGTTTAGGGGTTAATAAATTTATTACAGTGGCGGCGGTGGTTGCAACGGTGTAGGGGGGGCAGATTAGGGGTTAATAAGTTTAATATAGGTTGCGGCGGGGTCCGGGAGCGGCGGTTTAGGGATTAAACTATTTAGTTGCGGCGAGGTGCGGGATCGGCAGGATAGGGGTTAATAACTTTATTATAGAGGGCGGCGGTATAGGGGGGGGCAGGATAGGGGTTACTAGGTATAATGTAGGTTGCGGCGGTGTCCGGGAGCGGCGGTTTAGGGGTTAATACATTTATTATAATTGTGGCGGGGTCAGGGAGCGGCGGTTTAGGGGTTAATACATTTATTATAGTTGCGGCGGGGTCAGGGAGCGGCGGTTTAGGGGTTAATATGTATAGAGTAGCTTGCGGTGGGCTCCGGGAGTGGCGGTTTAGGGGGTAATAACTTTATTTAGTTGCAGTGGTGTAGGGGGGGCAGATTAGGGGTGTTTAGACTCGGGGTACATGTTAGGGTGTTAGGTGCAGACATCTCCCATAGAAATCAATGGGATGTCTGGCAGCAGCGAACTTGTACTTTCGCTATGGTCAGACTCCCATTGATTCCTATGGGATCCGCCGCCTCCAGGGCGGCGGATTGAAAACCAGGTACGCTGGGCCGGAAAAGTGCCGACCGTACCTGCTAGTTTTTGACAACTAGCAAAAGTAGTCAGATTGTGCCGCACTTGTGTGCGAAACATCTGGAGTGACGTAAGAATCGATCTGTGTCAGACTGAGTCCGGCGGATCGAAGCTTACGTCACTAAATTCTACTTTTGCCAGTCTCTAGCCTTTGATAACTAAGGCGAATCAGCCTCGCCACAAATACGCTGCGGAATTCCAGCGTATTTGAGGTTGACGGCTTGATAACTACCCCCCAATGAGTTCTCTTTACTAAGGTGCAATTGGAGGTGTTGAGGTGTATCGAAAAACTTAGGGCCCTGTGCTGTTTGTAATTTCAAACAAGATGGATACAATGGGGCTACTGATCTTACCTTCTCCAATAACTGTTTTAAATAGGGAGAAAACTACCGCCTGTGTCTTGCAATTTCTGTTGAATAATTCTGAGTCACTTCCCTTCAAAAGTTAAGGCTGAGGTCTGCCTATAGGCCCTTAACAGCAAGAGTTTGTCCTTAAAAAGAAGGTACTTAATCATCACTTTTAGTGGAGCAGCTGTTCCAGCATTCTGTTTATCCAAAGTCCCAACTCTATGAGCCCTCTCTGTGATACATAGAATACTGGTAGTTGGCAATTGGAGAAGTTGAGGCAGCAGTTTTTCTGTAAATTCTATATGAGATGGAGCCAGTAGAATCGATCCATGCTCCTGTTGAGTTCGGGTGGAAGAAGGTTCGCCACCAAGGATTAGCAGTGTTTGGGATACAGGGCAGGTGCAGTTGTCAATTTTCACAGAGCGGTGTGAGGAGCTCCTGTATAATGTTGCTATTCAGGTGTCCCGCCGACTGGAAGTCCAAGTGCAAAAACTTTGCAGTGTAACCTACATAACAAGGTGACTGTAATGTGGACCTAAGTGTCCTATAGCCTGTAAGAAGATTACCAAATTTCCCTTTTTTCTTATAATTGCTGCTGACCACTGCTTACTTTAAGAAGATATGGGGACACAGGTTCTGTTTCATAAATGGTGGCCAATTAATTAAATGAAAATGTTGGTCTCCATGGATTTGTGCACTTCTTTATTCACCCAAACACGGCATGCATGAATACTTCTCAATAGCCAACAGCAGTAGCTGTTCACCACAATGTAAAAGGGTCATTGCTTTAGTTATTTTATTTTAGACTAATAAGAATAATTAATAATGCATGAAACCTTTATGATTTAGATAGAGCCTTAATTTTAAACGTGGTCACGCTTTCCATTGAAAGTATAGGGTGCGCTAAAGGGATATCAGCCATGCTAAGCATTCTCTGGAAATTCTGTTTTACCATTGACTTGTGATACCAGATTGCTTGCTAATCTTAGCGCACTACTGTGATATTGATAGCATACCTTGACCTATCAATTGTGCTCCACTTGTAACCTGGGCCATTATGGGGAAACCAATTTTACAATACAATGTCATTTTAATTAAAGCAATACTTATCACAAAACATTAATATCATTTAATATGTGCAATAATTAATGTCATATCTTTGTGACTCATTTATAATTTTGGCTTATTTATAATTATTATACTGTATATCTGATAAAGGAACAGCAGACACCATTGCAATCCATCAGAATTGTCATGCAAAGTGCCTTGTATGATTTGTTTTTGCAGCTTTTTGTGTGTTTTTTTTTTTTGGGGGGGGGGAAAGCCCATTTTCTATTGTTTTCACCAGAATGTGAAATCTTTGTACGTTGTCATTGTTAAATCACTATTCTCTGCTATTGATCGTACCAGATACTGCAGGGATTTCACAACATGGGAGTTTTGCTTACTATTTTCCTTCCTTTGTGTATATGACTAGAGGAAATGTTCCAATATTTAGAGACTTCCCCAGCTTCATTCTGGAAATGCCCAACCGAACTAGTGCCTACCTACAACATGCCTAGCCCCACCCACCACATGCACCCTGCCCTACTCTTGATTAGCAGCACCACCAACAAAACACCAAAAGTCCCATATATTGAATAGTGTGTTCTTTATTTTGAAAGATGAGTGAGTGTAAGATAACATAGTAGATTAGGTTGAAAAAAAAACTGAAGTCCATCGAGTTCAACCTATACAAATCTAATATACTTACAAAAAAGCTCCAGTTGAGCTTAAATCAATACCATTACAAGGTGACCCATTTAACACCAGCAATCATATCCATTAATTCTGTTTCTGTTTTTAGTTCCACAATTTGATTGCTCTTACAGTTAAAAAAAGAATTCTGTTGCAGGAGATTAAATCTGTTTTCCTCCAGCCTTAAATTGTGACCTCTTGTCACAAACAATTTTCTTGGAATAAACAGAGCTTCTGCTATCTCTGTATATGGGCCTTGAATATATTTATATAAAGAAATCATGTCACTTCTCAAGCGTCTTTTTTCTAGAGAAAACAAACCCAGTTTGGCTAACCTCTCCTGATAGCTTAAATGCTCCTAGACAATATAAAACCATTTAAATGGGGGCTACTAAAGTGGTACATGACCTATGAAATAAATCTTATAAGGAAATACTTTGTGGCCTTAATACATATAGCTCGGAAGAAAGAAGAGAGCTGATACAGTTGCATCTTCTACCCAGCAGCACCACCCCCTTAAATTGTAGCTGGCCAGCCCCCGCTGCTGCAGCCCACCAGAAAATCTCCTGGTGTCCTAGTAGGCCAAGCCAGCCTTGGCTCAAACCGGTATGTGTGAGGGAGGTATACAGCAGATTTTACATTATCTCCTTATTTCTATGGTACAGGAAGAGAGGGCTGTGTTGTGTTTAGTTTTCCTTAATGTTCTTCTATGAGCGCCTACATCTGTCTCTTGCAATTTTATTAGCTGTTATTTATTTTTGCATTTTTATTACAAATTCAAAACACTGACTGAGGACTCATTTGTATTCTCCAGTAAATGTAACCATCTCTACTTCAATTTCCCATGCCGCCGCATTAAGCAGAAATCATAATCCCCTTAAACAATATGATGCATTTACTGTGCTAATCTAATGGCCTGTTGAAATTAGATCTACAATCAATTTTGAGTTTCTTTCCTTTGAACAACATTTTCTACGTGATTTAAATTTGTATTATTTGCTGTCTCAATGGTAGTAATAGGGTTTTATTTCATTCAACACATCGGCTTTTAGATGCCAAGGACACCATTTTACAAGCAGTGGGTGGAAATGTACCCAGTTAGGGAACCTGTCCATCCATTTTTGGGCTTGCAAAGCATTTTATGTGCAGCCTGTCCCTGCTCTCACTCAACCAATTGCACAAGAGCATAACTTGTCAGTCATACTGGAAGAATGTAGTGGAGAAGTTAAAGGGATTTAAAATCAAAAGTTTTCTTTCGTGATTCAGACAGAGAATACAATTTTTAAAAAGTTTCCAATATACTTCTATTATCAAATGTGCTTATTTCCCATGATATTCTTTGTTGAAGAGATACCTAGGTAGGCATCTGTAGCACTACAGGGCAGGAAATAGTGCTGCCCTCTAGTGCTCTTGCAAATGGATAATATTCTTGTTAAACAGCTGCCACATAGTGCTCAAGAAATGGTCCGGCTCCGAAGCAAGCAACCCTGCTTTTCAATGAAAGATACCAAGAGAACAAAGAAAAATTGATATTAGAAGTAAAATAGAAAGTTGTTTAAAATCACATGCTCTATCTGAATCATGAAAGAAAAAAATGGGGTTTCATATCCCTTTGAGAAGCAGTGGACTTAAAGGGACATGAAACCCAATTTCTTTCTTTCGTGATTTAGAAAGAGCATGTCATTTTAAACAACTTTCTAATTTACTTTTAGTATCTAATTTGCTTCATTCTCTTGATATCACTTGCTGAAAAGCATATCTAGATATGCTCAGTAGCTGCTGATTGGTTGCTGCACATAGAGGCCTTGTGTGATTGGTTAACACATGTGCATTGCTATTTCTTCAACAAAGGATATCTAAAGAATTTAGCAAATTAGATAATAGAAGTAAATTGGAAAGTTGTTTAAAATTGCATGCCCTATCTGAATCATGAAAGTTTAATTTTGACTAGACTGTCCCTTTAAGTCTTGCATAGAAAATGATTCCCAAACTGCATTTGCAATTTGATAAATGGAGTTCCAAGGGTTTCACATAACAGGTGTATCTGAAGATCTGTCTGTTTGAGTAGGATCTAGGGCTTCATATTCTAAAATTCATTGGCAAGGAGTGAAATCATCAGACTGACACTCACATGGGCAGCATTCAGTTCTTTAAAAAAGGGGAACATGGAAGCCCTGGCAAGTGCCAAGTGGTCTCCCATAGAAAGTAAAAAAGCTCTCTGGAATGCAGAATTTTGCTAGGGAGGACAATTTGTAACAGCTTGCACTGGTAACAACATTTTTTCCCAGTGCACTTTAACTTGCATTTGCTTCTTGTTTCACATTCATGTCTGTTTCTATCAGTGCAATAATTGCATTGCATATTTTGAGACATACTTGAAAGCTTATTCTTTGCTAGATAAGGGTGAGATCTGGGCATGTCTAGAGTATATAAAGAGAGCTGTAGTTTAAGAAAACTTTATGGGCACCCAAGAAACACCTGTCTTCTGCCCACTTGCCAAGGCTGTGAGACTTATTTTACTTTTTGTAATTTTTGGTACAATTTTAACTTTGTATTTGTTACTTGAGTGCATTGAATACAATCTTTCTCTGCATTCTTAAAGGGACACTAATCCCAACATTTTCTTTCATGATTCAGATAGAGCATACAATTTTAAACAACTTTCCAATTTACTGTTATCAAATGCTTTTGTTCTTTTTGTATCGTTTGTTGAAAATCAGGGATGTAAACTCAGGAGAGTACACATGTCTAGATAGACATAGTGCTCCTGACTTCTACCTAGGCATCACTTCAACAAAGAATACCATAGGACCAAAGCAACTGATAATAGAAGTAAATTGGAAACTTTGTAAAAATTGCATTCTCTGTCTGAATCACAATAGAAAATGTTTCTAGTTTAATTTAAATCAGCATTTCACTAAAAAAACACGTTTTTATTGAGGTTTCAGATAAACAGTTACAAACAATCCAAGATAGAAAATGATGGGTACATGCAAGGAAAAAAAAAAGGAAACAAAAATAAAACAATACAATACAATACAGTACCTCCCATTCCAGGGTTCAAATTCACATCTATGTTGTACATATTGCAACAGAAGATAAACCTCAGTTTATATTTTAAGGTGACCCCTTTAAGCTAACGGCCACTCTTGGGCCTATGTATATATATATATATATATATATATATATATATATGACGTAACAAAAGGGGTAATATAACGTGAGGACCACTCTTGGGTCATGATGCAGTATAACATCATTGACTAGAGGGTAAACTAGGTGATAACAGTAGCCTTGAAGTTACTACATGTAGCTTGGGTAAGAGTATTGTGTCAAGGATATAGTTATAACATGCTTCAACAATATAAAAACAACAAAACTGCAGACTATCTGTAGTCACCTTGAGACATGACAGATTCCAGGTGACTAATTTATAAATTATGGTATTTTTGTGATGTGTTATGTGACCAAGGTATTATTACCAGCTGTGCAATTAGAATTCAGAGGAGTACTGATACATTGCCACAGAGTCTGTTTTATGAGACCTCAGTGAAAAGTAAGAGTATATGTTCACTTTCTATTGCTGTAGAATGGGAAACTAAGCTATGTTTCTTATGACTCAGGGATCCTTTTGTATATCAGTTAATAACCATCAGTTATTTACGCTCACCCTAATGTACCTTGAGAGGGTCCTATATTGGTGCTTTGTTATGCCTTGGAGCCTCTCTGTCTAGGGAATGCTATTTAGTAATACGCCAAACACCCTAATATAAAAGGGGGCAGTCCATCAAGTATAATTTCACCTAATACATCCCACCGTCTCGGCCGCAGACAGAGCAGAGATGGGGCAGTAGATATAGGTGTTAAGGCAGTTACCCAAAGAGAAATGCAAACCTTAATGGGGTATTGCCGTAGTACAGTTAAACATAAGTGAAGGTATATATTTGACCCAGAAGAGGGAACATATTGCTATTCCAATAAAGAAGCAAGAATTCCTGGGCAGGTTATAAACATAGCAGAAATGTTTGATGGTGTATGATCAAGGCTCAGGACCAGAGTATAATGGAGCATATATATATATATATATAAACATAAGGAGTTATTGTATACAATCTCAATAGCACACTCTTTTCCTATAGACATAAATGGAGTTAGGCTCTATTAATAATTATAGAATAAATGTAGATTGAGCCCTGGTGCATGCTAAGTAACATATTACTCACTATTTATCTCAGCATTCATAAACTCACAAATATACAGCAAGGCCACGTGTTATAGTGGAATTGAAATAATAGCAGCAAAATGATTGTAAAATTATATAGTAACTTAGCTTACTATTTCATAAGAATAACACTATATTATCCAACCAACTCCTATTTTAAATGATTGGAAGCAGATTATGGATCATGTCTAGCAGCAGACAGCACTAAGAAATTGCCCTCCCACTAGAGCAATACCCAAACCAAAGAAATATGACATATTAAAACAGAGCGCCAATAAGACAGAGCTTTGATACCTGAGTCTCACAGAAAATATCCATATTTTTAAAACAGCTCCAGCTTATCATTGGAGCCATAGAGAAGTTAGTCCTGATATAATGTTCAAAATTTGGCCTTTGTAAAATAGATCCGTGTTTATCAAGGCGCTTTAGCAGTCAGCTTATAGACCCCCTACACTCAAGCACAACCTCAGAGGGAAACAATATTAGGCTATTAAAGTATTATAGTAATCAATTAAACAGTGCTACATCTTACATAACGTCATAGGGTCTCAGAATAAGGAATCGTCATTCAGTTTTTTACATAGAGAGTTACAAAATAAGACTTGTTAGGAGCCAAAAAATAAAGGGAGGTAATAATACTTATAATTAACATCAGCCAATGCCAGCTTTCTGTTGCAAAGTTAGTGTACAACCCCATTGCTTACAAGTCCAGGATCCGAACTTTGCCAGTATGGTAGTGTCCAGTAGCACCTGTAGCCTACAGTCATTGCGGTGGGAGTCTAGAGGTAATGTGTTGCCAGGAAGCCTAGGGCGAGTAGTCTCACAGTCCACTGTAGGTATATACTGCAAGGTATATATGTCAGTCCAGTATTTCGTAGTAGAGTTGAGCGGGGCGTTGTGTCAGCTGCTTTAGGAGCCTATTCTCGGCCCTGCAAGGAGACCCCGGGTCCATCTGCTTCGGTTTTGAAACACAGTGTTTCCTCTCAAGGTTCTCTGAGCATTTTTCAGGACCGCAGGCTTCAGATGATATGAGTTGTTCTACAGAAGGCTGTCGTCTGAATCCAGAGCTGTCACTCTGATCAATCCGGGTTCCAGATCCATTACCCTCTGCAGTTGCAGAGTCCGGTGTCAGGGATGCCGAGTAGCCTCCACCCGCTAGATCAGCTGTGGTTGCGGAAGGTTTTTCATCCTTCCTGGGTACTAGTATGAGATGCGTTGAGGTCCACTCAATAGGTGTTCGTTTAGATGGAGCTGTTGTATGTATCTGGTTATCTCTAACGGCTGTGCACAACTGCGATAGTGCCCCAAAGCTGTCCGTAATGAGATCAGATAAGTTCTGGTAATGCACCTCTAGTAAATTCACCACCGTGTCCTTGAGGTGCTGCCACTTTAGTGCCATAGCGCTGTTGGTGATGTGGGTAGTTAAGGGTATGAGAATATATCTTCAAAGGCTTATGTGCTGCTAGGTGGGAAAGGGAAAGGACAGCTTACAAAGCTGCTATACCCAGATAACCGGGGGGGGGGGGGGGGGGCTAGGTAGAGGTCTGGCCCACTTCTAGGCCTCCACTGCATACCTCACCGTTCCAGTACTTCAGGACAGAAGGTGGCATCGCATTTTAGATCAAACTGTTCAGCATATGTTGTCATTTTAGTATAAGTGCATTTTAATCCTAGATGGAGCCGTAGTTAAGCTATATGCAGTGGATAAATATGCTCAACTCTTCAGCCACTGAAATAAACAACCATCATGGCCACCACCCGGAAGCATCCCCATTGCACTAAAATTTTATTTATTCTATTAATATGATTTTTAATGCATACTTTAATTACAATTTTACATTCTTTTAATATTATTTTTAAACTGCTAATTTTATTGAGCACTTTACTATATTGTATGTATCGCTCTACACATACAGAAATGCTAGGTATGTGAAGGACCTATGAATCCCTTCAGACTATTATTGCAGCAGTTCAACTGAATCATAACAAATGGGTAGATCATAATCAATCTGCGATTTGCTCCTGAAATGGCTTTTTACTTTCCTCCAGAATTGGTTATCAAGTTTCTTGGGTGATCACAATACAAAATGGACTCCTTTGTATTTGTTCTCTAAATAGAAACTGTGAGGTCCCCCAAAACTGACTGATACAATAAACCATGCAAACCTCTTACAGATACAGTATGCAGTAAAGGTTTACTCGATTAACCTCTTTGGTCACTGTGGACGGGAAATACTTATTTCCATGTGTGACATTAACCTATCATAATCCAAATCTATTCTTATCACTGATTAACCATATGAATGCCATCTGTATTTTGGCATGATGGGCATACTTGAATAGTTTCAAGTATTGTTAAAATCTAGTATAAGAAGACATTATAAGACCTTTCAATAGAAACCTATAGTCCCTATCTTGTTTTCAGATCGCACCAAAATTGAAACAATAGATATTCTTAAAAAAAGAATACTTGTGAATGTTCAAAAGTGACAATATAGCAATAGAAAATGTATGCCCATCATACCGACATATAGTATTACAAATGAGGTGCAAGAGCACGCTTCCATAGGCTCCAACGGGAACCTTGTTCTCATGCCATTAGACACGGCATGAGAACTAGCGCAGCCAATGTGCAGCAAATATAAATATATATGTATATGAATATATATTTATGTGTTAATAAGTGTATATACACATATTAACACATAAATATATATGTATATACAGGGAGTGCAGAATTATTAGGCAAGTTGTATTTTTGAGGATTAATTTTATTATTGAACAACCATGTTCTCAATGAACCCAAAAAACTCATTAATATCAAAGCTGAATAGTTTTGGAAGTAGTTTTTAGTTTGTTTTTAGTTATAGCTATTTTAGGGGGATATCTGTGTGTGCAGGTGACTATTACTGTGCATAATTATTAGGCAACTTAACAAAAAACAAATATATACCCATTTCAATTATTTATTTTTACCAGTGAAACCAATATAACATCTCAACATTCACAAATATACATTTCTGACATTCAAAAACAAAACAAAAACAAATCAGTGACCAATATAGCCACCTTTCTTTGCAAGGACACTCAAAAGCCTGTCATCCATGGATTCTGTCAGTGTTTTGATCTGTTCACCATCAACATTGCGTGCAGCAGCAACCACAGCCTCCCAGACACTGTTCAGAGAGGTGTACGGTTTTCCCTCCTTGTAAAGCTCACATTTGATGATGGACCACAGGTTCTCAATGGGGTTCAGATCAGGTGAACAAGGAGGCCATGTCATTAGATTTTCTTCTTTTATACCCTTTCTTGCCAGCCACGCTGTGGAGTACTTGGACGCGTGTGATGGAGCATTGTCCTGCATGAAAATCATGTTTTTCTTGAAGGATGCAGACTTCTTCCTGTACCACTGCTTGAAGAAGGTGTCTTCCAGAAACTGGCAGTAGGACTGGGAGTTGAGCTTCACTCCATCCTCAACCCGAAAAGGCCCCACAAGCTCATCTTTGATGATACCAGCCAAAACCAGTACTCCACCTCCACCTTGCTGGCGTCTGAGTCGGACTGGAGCTCTCTGCCCTTTACCAATCCAGCCACGGGCCCATCAAGACTCACTCTCATTTCATCAGTCCATAAAACCTTAGAAAAATCAGTCTTGAGATATTTCTTGGCCCAGTCTTGACGTTTCAGCTTGTGTGTCTTGTTCAGTGGTGGTCGTCTTTCAGCCTTTCTTACCTTGGCCATGTCTCTGAGTATTGCACACCTTGTGCTTGTGGGCACTCCAGTGATGTTGCAGCTCTGAAATATGGCCAAACTGGGGGCAAGTGGCATCTTGGCAGCTGCACGCTTGACTTTTCTCAGTTCATGGGAAGTTATTTTGCGCCTTGGTTTTTCCACACGCTTCTTGCGACCCTGTTGACTATTTTGAATGAAACGCTTGATTGTTCGATGATCACGCTTCAGAAGCTTTGCAATTTTAAGAGTGCTGCATCCCTCTGCAAGATATCTCACTATTTTTTACTTTTCTGAGCCTGTCAAGTCCTTCTTTTGACCCATTTTGCCAAAGGAAAGGAAGTTGCCTAATAATTATGCACACCTGATATAGGGTGTTGATGTCATTAGACCACACCCCTTCTCATTACAGAGATGCACATCACCTAATATGCTTAATTGGTAGTAGGCTTTCGAGCCTATACAGCTTGGAGTAAGACAACATGCATAAAGAGGATGATGTGGTCAAAATACTCATTTGCCTAATAATTCTGCACTCCCTGTAAGCATATACATATATATTTACTGGGAACACACAGTCCCCATAGAACACAATGTAAAGGCACTTTTCAACTTTAGCCCCTAAAAACTGCTTAGTGAAGTTTAAAAAAAAATGGGGGCAATTGGGGGACATTAATCAGAGGTCTGACCTCTTCTAATGGCTGGGTATTTATCACGTGCCCGTAAACAGGCAAATTTGCCCATTTGCGGACGCACAATAAATTAGTGCTCCACTTGTTATCTAGTCCATAATTGTAATTCAGAAAGTTTTGTAGTGTTTTGGATGGAAACGTATTGCAATAGGTTACTTTAAAAGTCATGATTGTGCAATCTCAATTTAAAGGACGGTTATAGAGATGCCAGTACTGCTAGTGACTATTTGTCATGGTTAATGCCTCTTTAACAGGATGGAGCCCTATGGCAGGGTTAGCAGGGAACTGGGGAGATTGCATAGGAATAAACCTGAGACTCAAATATATACAACAGTCCTGTTTATTATGAGAAAGTTACACAGCAAATAGTAAGTAATGTCCTGAAATAGCTTATACTGGGAAAGCAAGCAAATGTTAACTGAAGCAAGCTGTACAAACCAATATACCTGATGTTCAGGTGCAAGTTTATTCTGGGTTACCTGACTGATTAAACCAGAGCTTTCCAAACTTTTCCTGTTGGTGACACACTTTTTAGACCTACATCATTTTGTGACACAGTAATTCAGTTGTACTAGCAAACAGGAGGTTAAACTACCTTGTTTTAAGAGATACAGACACATACATAAATTATATAATAACGAAATGTATTTACAAGTAACAGTTTGTAAGTATGTGCAAGAATTAAAAAAAAGTTTAATAACACCAATAGCTACTTACTATTTTAATTAGATGTATGAGGTTGATGAGATGAACACAGTTTCTGAATATTTAGTGGAATATCGCATTTCATCATCAAGCATTTTTAAGCTTCTACTTCCTATCCATGTATCAAGAGCAGGAGCAGAAATGCACTACTGGGAGCTAGCGGCAAAAAAATAACACTTTGACTTCTGACATCAGCTCAGCGTTTAAGCTGCCGCCCTCAGAGCTCTGCGAGTCCGAATGACTACTGCCTGCACTGCAAACACTGCTGTCCCACTCACTGACTACACGTGCATTCACAAACTGATTGAGGAGACTACACGTGCAGTCAGGAGAGAATGTGCCACCAATGGGAATAGTTTGTTCCCGCTAAGCTGCGCCAATAGGTGAAGATGATCTGTGACCCACGTGACATGCGTAGCAGGCAGAAAGTCAAAAACCAAAAAAAAAATTACAAATAATTTGAAATTCAAAAAAATTTGTGCTGAAGCTGGGACACACCTACACACTGCCGCCAATTCACTAATGTGTCACGACACACAATTTGGAAAGCACTGGATTAAACAATACCAATAGCTATCTAATATTAGTTAACATAAATGTATTTATTTATCATTACAAGTATGTTTTACAAATAATAAATTACCTTCAAGATCCAGTAACAATTTTCAGCTAAGAAATTACAGAAACTATACCCATCTCAGATCAATCAGCTTGTTCTATACCATAAATATAAAAGACTAAATCTATTATTTAGTTTCCTCATAAGGCTTTTAAAACAATCTGCATGAGGTATAGATAATTTTATTTTATTTCTACTCATGCGTAGTAGTATGACATGAATTAATATAAAGTTAAATTAAGCTTTGCTACGTTTTTACAAAATACAGGTATAATTATATTTTGATTGGCATTAAGAGCTGTTCTATATACCTATGTATATGAATGTCCTTGAATGAAACTTAACTGATTAATGTCTAAATACTAACTAATATTATTCTATTACTACATTTATATATATTAGAGATGTGCATTTGGATCCTTTGCGCGGAATCAAATGCAGAAGTAGGTGGCCAGTCATGCCGTTCGGATCTTTTCGTAACCGGATTAATTCTATTGAAACCAAGATTTGTGCAAATCCAGATCTTAGAGTGAGAATCTTTCACTAGAATAAATCCAGCTACGAAACGATCTGAATATTATGAGCGGCCGCCTACTTCCGCATGCAGATCCTCACAAAGGATCCGAATACACATTCCTAATATATATTACTAGTCCTAAAGCTCGTTCACACGGGCCGTGTTGTGTTCTCTCTCTCTCTGTTCTCTCTCTCTCTCTCTCTAAAGCCCGTTCACACGGGCCGTGTTGTGTTTTTTTGTTTTTCTCTCTCTCTCTCTCTCTCTCTCTCTCTCTCTCTCTCTCCCCTGCGCGCGCGATCAGCTGTGCTGCCCGGTTCTCCCCTGCGCGCGCGATCAGCTGTGCTGCCCGGTTCTCCCCTGCGCGCGATCAGCTGTGCTGCCCGGTCCTCGCGCTGCTGTCGGGTGGGTGCGCGTGCGATCAGCTGCAAGAGTTTGTCTGAACTGCGCATGACGGCTTCAGACAAACTCTTGTCTTTTATAATATAGGATTATTCCACAGTTAATACCTCAGGGACTGTTGTCACCAGTGAAGTAGCAAATTAGTTTTGATTGTATACTTTTAAGAGACACTGCAGATTAGATGTCTGGGCATCAAATTGCAAGACTTCTGTGTGATTTTTATTTGCATTGTGGTAATTATTGTATAATTGCATATAATATGTGAAGCAAATTTAGTTTAGTTGAAACTTATTTTATAGTCATCTTATATTTAAAGGCCATATTATAATAATATAATTGACTAATTAAAGGGACAGTCAAGTCCAAAAAAAAAACTTTCATGATTTAAATAGGGCATGTAATTTTAAACAACTTGCCAATTTACTTGTATCACCTATTTTGCTTCATTCTCTTGGTATTCTTAGTTGAAAGCTAAACCTAGGAGGATCATATGCTAATTTCTTAGACCTTGAAGACTGCCTCTAATCTGAATGCATTTTGACCACTAGAAGGCATTAGTTCATGTGTTTCATATAGATAACATTGAGCTTATGAACGTGAAGTGACCTAGGAGTGTGCACTGATTGGCTAAAATGCAAGCCTGTCAAAAGAACTGAAATAATGGGGCAGTCAGCAGAAGTTTAGATACAAGCTAATTACAGAGGTAAAATGTGTATTATTATAACTGTGTTGGTTATGCAAAACTGGGGAATGGGTAATAAAGGGATTATCCTTCTTTTTAAACAACAAAAATTCTGGTGTTGACTGTCCCTTTAAAGGGACATTAAACCCACATTTTTTTTCTTTCATGATTCAGATAGAGAAAACAATTTTAAACAACATTCCAATTTAATTCAATTTTCTAATTTGCTTAATTCTTTTGATATCCTTTGTTAAAGAAATAGCAATGCACATGGTGAGCCAATCATACGAGACATCTATGTGCAGCCACCAATCAGCAGATACTGAGCCTATCTAGATATGCTTTTCAGCAAATGATATCAAGAGAATGAAGCAAATTAGAGAATAGAAGTAAATTTTAAATTGCATGTTCTTTCTAAATCAGAAAAGAAAAAAAATGGGTTTCATGTCCCTTTAAAGGTTAATTACAAATCAAAACAAAAAGCAAGCAAGAAGAGGACAGTTTTACGAGTATTCATTGCTTTTGCAACCATAAATAACAAAATAGATAGCTCATTTATGTGCACATTTACATGCTTGAAAAAGACGAGAAAGAAATTCCAAAGCATGCAAGGTTTCCATTTTATAATAGAAATATAAATGCAAATTTTAACGCATAATTGCTGTAACCTTAGCTTATAGCCTATACCCTTATGGAGTTCCTTTATGGGTTTTTATCTCCATAAACTTGAGCACTTTCCCACCAACTCATATTATCTTCAACATGTAATCTTAAAAGTAATAAGCTTTCAAAAATGTTTGCCATAATCTTCAATGAGCAAAATGTTTAGAGCAGCGTATTATTATGCACCAGTACAAAATAATAAATGGATTGCAACTGTACATTTCATAAGCGAAAATTAAATGTAACCAAGACCTATTTTAGGAATAGCTTTTTACTTTTTTTCTTTATTATCATTATTATTAAAAAATTACACTATTTTCTGTAGCTCTAAATGAATGATCAAGTGCACACCTCTCAACATAAGCAGCTGAGTATCCGGGATTCAGGAGGCTGAGGGGCCCATCACCTTTTTGTGGGTAGGCCTAATCAGGAGGGAGAGGGTCCAGGTTGGATAGTGGGTGGGATCATGGGTGTGTCTGGGCTGTTTATAGGCATGTTGGGGCAATAGAAAATCTTGCAAATCAGGACATATGGCTGTCTCAGCAGGACTGTGGAACAGAGCTCAGAATCCAGGGCTATCCCACATAAATCTGGAGAGCTGGGAGGTTTGCATGTGGGTATAAAATACATTACACTTCCATAGAGTTTCAGTCCAGATGTTAGACTTGACAATACAAAATTACACAAGAATAGGCCCTGCTACAAATAGCTTACAATCTAATTAACTAACACACTAAATTGCAAGAACGATTAATGTAAGAGCACTGAAAATGAGCCCAGGCCTTCTTTAATATGGTGTATGTGTAAATAAAAAATAATGGTATTAGATTCTGTGATATTTAATTTCTACTAAGTGAAACAGCCTACAGTAATTGATTTGTAATTCTGGGAAGGCCTTATCCTCCGTCTTTGTTTTACTGCTTAACATTGAACAGATGTTGTGGTGTGGCTCTTAGATGAAGGCATTTAGAAGCTGAGGTCTCCCCTGTTCTGTGACCTCTGGCAACAATCATAATCCATGTGGATCTGGTATATTTCTGCTTGGCAGTGGCATAGATAGCATCAGAAGTAAATCAAGCGATTGAGAGATTCAATTGTTGTGCATTCTTTGCAGTAAAACTTAATATCACCAACAATCTCTATGTCCTCATTTACACTATCAATATTGTTTTGTGAATGAATCCACCATTATTTTGTTTTGTTAATCTAATATCTTCCTTCTGTTGTGTAAGATAGATATAGAAGAAATAGTACAAATAGGGAAACTTAAAAGCACAGTTACTTATTATTATATCACATTTGTTGGCACAAACCTTGAACACTGCTTTTTTTTTAATGTTCCTTCACGTATGTCCTGGGAGCATCTGGTTCTTCAATTCCAAGTTAAACATATGCATTTCTTTCACGTGTTTTTGTTCTCAGGGGTTTTTCAGGGATAACCTGTGAAAATGTCTACATAATATAAGAACTAAGTAACACATCAACTGCAGCTTTATATTTGTAATGAGAAAATACAATGAGCAGAACTGTCAATACCATATTTTTTAAATATGGAATAAACACAACTGCCTTCCTGGATGGCATATACATAGATTAGAGATAAATGTTAGGTACATGTTATCACTTGACAAACACCTAAGTCCTCTTCCTAATATTAAAGCTATTAAAGCATATTTCCCTTTGTACACTGTTCATCTTTAGCTTTGTATCCTGAAAAAAACACTCTTGATGAGGAAATGTTGGTCAAGATATCATTGTTGACCACCCATGCACAAGGTTTTATATCATTTCAATATAATCCAGATGCCGATGTCTTGAAGGACCACATGTGTATATCTTGGCTCAGGCTTCTCTGCTTGGGACTATGCAACAATAGGGATAATACTGTACAAAGACTTTGTAGGAGAGTAGATATACTTTTACGTACAGATAGTATGTAAAGGGACACTAAACCCAATTTTTTTCTTTAATAATTCAGATAGAGCATGCAGTTTTAAGCAACTTTCTATATTACTCCTATTATCAATTTTCCTTCGTTCTCTTGCTATCTTTATTTAAAAAGCAGTAATGTAAAGCTTAGGAGCTGGCTTATTGTTTGTTCAGAACCTGGGTTACGCTTGCTTATTGGTGGCTAAACATAGCTACCAATAAGCAAGCACTATCCATGGTGCTAAACCTAAAATGGGCCGGCTCCTAAGCTTAACATTCCTGATTTTTAAATAAATATAGCAAGAGAACGAAGAAAAATTGATAATAGGAGTAAATGAGAAAGTTGCCTAAAGGGACAGTCAAGACCAAAAAAAACTTGCATGATTTAAATAGGGCATGCAATTTTAAACAACTTCCCAATTTACTTTTATCACCAATTTTGCTTTGTTCTCTTGGTATTCTTAGTTGAAAGCTAAACCTAGGAGGTTCATATGCTAATTTCTTAGACCTTGAAGACTGCCTCTAATCTGAATACATTTTGACCACTAGAGGGCATTAGTTCACATGTTTCATATAGATAACATTGAGCTCATGCACGTAAAGTGACCTAGGAATGAGCACTGATTGGCTAAACTGCATGTCTGTCAAAAGAACTGAAATAAGGGGGCAGTCAGCAGAGGCTTAGATACAAGATAATTACAGAGGTAAAACGTGTATTATTATAACTGTATTAGATATGCAAAACTGGGGAATGGGTAATAAAGGGATTATCTTTCTTTTTAAACAACAAAAATTCTGGTGTTGACTGTCCCTTTAAAATTGCATGCTCTATCTGAATCATTAAAGAAAAAATGTGGGTTTAGTATCCCTTTAAAAACACACATGTAATATGTTTAACGTGTTTGAAATCTTGTTAGAGAAATATTCTTCAAAAATACAGTTTATGCAGTTCCCTGGTAGAACTATTCTGAATGAAAATTAAGGCATAAATATTTCTGCATATACTTTTTTGTCTTTATAATGCAGTTCCACTATCTATATTCATATCACAGAGCAATGGGAATTTATTTTGCTCATCTAAATGATTACAGGTGACAAACGTCTCTTCTTCCCTCTGTACTGATCAACATTCACAATTCAAATTGCAAAGTATGTATTAAAGGATGTTAAACCCTGTGTTCAATGTCATATGCTGAGTAGAAAATATAAAAAAAAAATTATCATGGAGGTAAAACCTTACTAAATAATATAAGTATGCCTATATCGCAAGACTCTGCATTGTGCAAAGCCATAATCCACAAAAAAAGCATTATGGCTCCTAAGCAGGACACAGCTGATAAACCAATCATTCACACAAACCTACCAATCAATGACTCAAGGCTTGCAGCTCCCGAGTGGGCGTTTCCCCCTTAGGCCATATTACAAGTGGAGCGCTAATTAACGCTCCCGCTCAAGCGTAAATTGCACTAGAAGTAAGTTTTTTTGCGCTCGTCGGGTTGCACTCATATTATTAGTTGAAAGTAAACTGTCTTTGGTTGTGCACTAACCCAAAGAGCACAAAAAGACAAAATTACAATATTGCTTGCACGTTCACATATTCCCTCATAGAAGTCAATGTAGAAAAAAAGTGGGGGAAAACACCCCACTGTCACCTGACATGAAAATATTAATAATCACATTTCAATGTTCTTCACGTAACAGAGTATGTTAAATGTATTCAAAATTTAATATTTCAATATATATCTGATGATTATTTGTACAATATATTTCTACACCTATATATATGTATATATATATATATATATATATATATGTATATATATGATTATATATAGGCATAGATATATACACATACCAAACCCCTTATCGCTCGAGCACAAGCACAATCGTATTCGATCGGGTTGAATTTCCGGCGATTCCTGTCCTTCTCAGAAACACGGCCCTTCAAGCTCCATTCGGAGCTTGATAATTGGGCCTCCATGTGTTTAACTCCTTTTTCAGGAGTTATATGCATAGGGTAAGATTGCAAGTGGAGCACATTCAATAGTGAAGTGTGTGTTATCTTTTGCATGACTTTACACGAAGAAAAATGCACAATCGGGTATTACAAGTTCGTGTTAAAAGGGTCACTGAACCCAAATTTTTTCTTTCATGATTCAGATAGAGCATACAATTTTAAGCAACTTTCTAATTTACTTCTATTATCAATTTTTCTTCGTTCGTTTGCTATCTTTATTTGAAAAAGAAGGCATCTCAGCTTAAGAGCCAGCTAATTTTTGGTTCAGACCATGGACAGCACTTGTTTATTGGTGCTGTCCAATCAGCAAGGTCAACCCAGGTTGTTCACCAAAAATGGGCCGGCATCTAAACTTACATTCTTGCTTTTCAAATAAACATACCAAGAGAATGAAGAAAATGTGATAATAGGAGTAAATTAGAAAGTTGCTTAAAATTGCATGCTATATCTGAATCATGAAAGAAATGTTTTGGGTTCAGTGTCCCTTATAATATTTTAGCCAAAAAGTCTTAGGGCAGCTGAAACTTTATTTAGCATGCTCTATACTTTAAATAGACAGCAAAGTGTGCACTAGTAGCCCACTCATTATGCTGGTATTAGAAGTGGTAAATTAAAGGGACACTGAACCCAAATTTTTTCTTTTGTGGTTCAGATAGAGCATGCAATTTTAAGCAACTTTCTAATTTACTCCTATTATCAATTTTTCTTTGTTCTCTTGCTATCTTTATTTGAAAAAGAAGGCATCTAAGCTAAGGAGCCAGCCAATTTTTGTTTCAGACCCTGGACAGCAGTTGTTTATTGGTGGGTGAATTTATCCACCAATCAGCAAGAACAACCCAGGTTGTTCTCCAAAAATGGGCCTGCATCTAAACTTACATTCTTGCTTTTCAAATAAAGATACCAAGAGAATGAAGAAAATTTGATAATGGGAGTAAATTAGAAAGTTACTTAAAATTGCATGCTCTATCTGAATCACAAAAGAAAAAAATTGGGTTCAGTGTCCCTTTAAGTGTTGCGCTCAAGCTGAATAAAAAAACCTGTAAAATGAGCACATTTTAAGATCAGAATAAACCATTATTATTAATAGTATAGCACAGAACTACATATAAAACTCCACTGCTTGTGCACCTTTGTCTTAAAGGGACATTCCAACCAAAATTGAAAACCACATGGATCCATTTCAGTTTTGAATAGAAGCAATTTTGTTAAAATATATATGTATTAGCAAAAATACTTCTAATAAAAGCTATAGGTCTTTCAAAAGTGTATTTAAGTATGCACCGTGCACCAGCATTTTAAACACAGCACTTGCTCAGAGAGCCTACAGGTCTTGTACCATCTGGTAATGACTCAGTTTGTTAGTTGCTGACATGATACAAGCCCCACTGGTGCTCTGAGCAGCTGCAGTATTTAAAATGCTGGTGCACTGAGAAAATCTAGCTATGCCTCACATGCACATGCAGAGAAAAATGTTAACACTACAACAGTGATAACTTTTACTAGTAGCATGTATGCTGCAAATATGTTTCTATTCAAAGATGTAATTCATTTATGTGCATTTAAATTTTGACCGGAATGTGCCCCCCCATGCACACTCAGCTTAGTGCTCAAGCTATATCCAACATGAATTTTACTGTACACAACATAGAAGTCTACTTTGTGTGTGATTTTGTGCACCCACTTTATCTAACATGCAGATGATAGCACGCCCTGGACTACCTCTTGAGCAATAAAAAAGACTGGTATTATAATATATGGGCAAAAATAAAAGGGCTACTGATTGCACTTGAGCAATGTTAACACGCAATAACGCTAACATTTTTGTACTTGTAATCTAGGCCATAGTAAGCTTAAAGGGCCATAATACCCAAATGTTTAAACACTTGAAAGTGATGCAGTATAGCTGTAAAAAGCTGACTAGAAAATATCACCTGAACATCTCTATGTAAAAAAGAAAGATATTTTACCTCAAAAGTTCCTCAGTAGCCACATCCCATTGTAAAGAATTTCTAAGCAGCATTTTAGTGTGTCTGTCCTAGGACAGCTTAGGGGATGAGCCTCGTTCACTCTCATATTATTTCACCAATCAGGTAAAGGAAGCTTACTATGAAATCTCATGAGAGTTAAGTCAAATCTCATGAGATCACAGTAAGAGTTCATGACCTCAGCACTGCTGATGCTGATTGGCTGCTGTTCATTTCTTCATTTTTTTTAATTTTTTTTACCTGCAGCTGGGAGCAGCGGAGTATAACTTTTTACAAAGAGCTTACTCTGCTGAGCTGAGGAGATTGTCAGGTAAAATATCTTCCTTTTTTACATAGAGATGCTCAGGTGATATTTTTCTGTCAGCTTTTTACAGTTATACTGCATCAGTTTTCAAGATTTAGCATATGAGTATTATGTCCCTTTAAGTCACTAATGTAAAAAATAATAATTCCTTTATAATGTCCATGATAATGTCTCACAGCATGAAATCAAGGCTCCTATTGGAGCCTATGGAAGCGCAAGGCTTTCAGTCAATGTGAACATGTGACTGTGTTCGCATTGCCCCTAACTTGTAATACTGAGTGAAGCGCAAATATCACACTTGTAAAACCATAATTTTGCACTCGTAATCTACACCACAGTGTATATACAGTATATAATTACAGATTGCTCTGTGTAGGATGAAAGCATCCATACAAAAATCTCTGACTAAAGTTAGTCTCAGATGTGTCATTCCTAAACACAGTGTGCTAGATTACATACGGAGCACGACTTTGCGCTTCTGCAAACCCTTAATATGCGCTCAGTTGGTTTTTTACATGAGCATTACTGAGTGTGAGATTAAGGGTTTAAACACACACAAAGCGCAATCGCGAACACGCACCCATAGAGTTAAATGGAGCCTTATAGACATTATATAGTACGCAAAATAAACGACAGAGCTGCTATAATGCCAAATAGGTTACTGTCAATAATATTTATGTACTATTAATGATCAACAGCTAAGATATGGTTGTACATTCTGCTCCTAAAAATGACTTTTTCCTCAGACGAGCTCTGTATATACCTATATATAAAGAGATTGTGTATCTTCAAAATATGTCAATTCTAGTAATGGTGAAATAAATATAACAGATTTTATGTTATTAATTAAACAATATTACTTGTGGCATAATCATCATAATCATCATATTGGTCTCACTAAAATGTGATCTTATAACTAATATGCCATTAAGTGCCAATTACTTAGTCATTCAAATACAAGCTTAAAAGGATATGAAACCCAAACATGTTTTAAAGTTTCCAATTAACTTCTGTTAGAAAATGTGCTTTGTTCCCATGGTATTCTTTGTTGAAGAGATTCCTATTTAGGTGTCTGGAGCACTACATGGTAGGAAATAGTGCTGCCATCTAGTGCCCTTGCATGGATACAATTATAGCAAAACTGCTGCCATATAGTGCTCCAAACATATGCACTCTCCTGAGCCTAGTTCCTTGCTTTTAAACAAAGGATTCAAAGAGAATGAAAAAGGTGATGGTAGAATTAAATTAAAAAGTTGTCTAAAATTGCATGCTCTATATGAGTCATGGAAGAATTTTTTTGGGTTTCATGTCCCTTTAAGTAAAATATAAGAACATAATTTATGCAAGAGTCCATGAGCTAGTGACGTATGGGATATATAATCCTACCAGGAGAGGCAAAGTTTCCCAAACCTCAAAATGCCTATAAATACTAGACATGTGCGGTTCGTTTCGGATTAATTCGGAAATTCGGTAAATTCGGTAAATTCGGTAAATTCGGAGATTCGGATCGATTCGGATTTCCGAATTAAAATACTTCCGAATCTACCGAATGAATCCGAAATAGCTGCCGTATCTCCGAATAAATCCGAATTAGCTCGTTAAGATTCGGCATTTCCCCATAGGAAACAATGGGAGTTTCGGCTGAAAAAAAACCTAACACCGCAGCCCCATTGTTTCCTATGGGGAAACACTAAGTCTGCACCTAACACCCTAACATGTACCCCGAGTCTCTAAACACCCCTAATCTAACACTTATTAACCCCTAATCTGCTGCCTCCGCTATCGCTGACACCTGCATTATTTTATTAACCCCTAATCTGCCGACCGAATATCGCCGCCACCTACATTATAGCTATTAACCCCTAATCTGCTGTCCCTAACACCGCCGACCCCTACATTATAGTTATTAACCCCTAATCTGCCTCCCCCAACGTCGCCGCAATCTAACTACAAGTATTAACCCCTAATCTGCCGACCCGATATCGCCGCCGCCTACATTATAGCTATTAACCCCTAATCTGCTGTCCCTAACACCGCCGACCCCTACATTATAGTTATTAACCCCTAATCTGCCTCCCCCCAACGTCGCCGCAATCTAACTACAAGTATTAACCCCTAATCTGCCGACCCGATATCGCCGCCTACATTATAGCTATTAACCCCTAATCTGCTGTCCCTAACACCGCCGACCCCTACATTATAGTTATTAACCCCTAATCTGCCTCCCCCAACGTCGCCGCAATCTAACTACAAGTATTAACCCCTAATCTGCCGACCCGATATCGCCGCCTACATTATAGCTATTAACCCCTAATCTGCTGTCCCTAACACCGCCGACCCCTACATTATAGTTATTAACCCCTAATCTGCCTCCCCCAACGTCGCCGCAATCTAACTACAAGTATTAACCCCTAATCTGCCGACCCGATATCGCCGCCGCCTACATTATAGCTATTAACCCCTAATCTGCTGTCCCTAACACCGCCGACCCCTACATTATAGTTATTAACCCCTAATCTGCCTCCCCCAACGTCGCCGCAATCTAACTACAAGTATTAACCCCTAATCTGCCGACCGCAAATCGCTGCCACTATAATAAATGTATTAACCCCTAAACCGCCGCACTCCCGCCTCGCAAACACTATAATACATTTTATTAACCCCTAATCTGCCCTCCCTAACATCGCCGCCACCTACCTACAATTATTAACCCCTAATCTCCCGCCCCCATCGTCGCCGCTACTATAATAAGGTTATTAACCCCTAAACCTAAGTCTAACCCTAACACCCCCTAACTTAAATATAATTTAAATAAAACGAAATAAGTTTACTATAGTTAAATAAATGAATCCTATTTAAAACTAAAGACTTACCTGTAAAATAAACCCTAAGATAGCTGCAATATAACTAATAGTTACATTGTAGCTATCTTAGCATTTATATTTATTTTACAGGCAACTTTGTATTTATTTTAACTAGGTACAATAGTTATTAAATAGTTAATAACTATTTAATAACTACCTAGCTAAAATAAATACAAATTTACCTGTAAAATAAATCCTAACCTAAGTTACACTAACACCTAACACTACACTATCATTAAATTAACTAAATAAATGAATCCTATTTAAAACAAAATACTTACCTGTAAAATAAACCCTAATATAGCTGCAATATAACTAATAGTTACATTGTAGCTATTTTAGCATTTATATTTATTTTACAGACAACTTTGTATTTATTTTAACTAGGTACAATAGCTATTACATAGTTATTGACTAATTAATAGCTACCTAGTTAAAATAATTACAAAATTACCTGTAAAATAAATCCTAACCTAAGTTACAATTAAACCTAATTAACTACAAGTACCTACAATTATCTACAATTAAATAAACTAAAGTACAAAACCCCCCCACTAAATTACAAAAAAAAACAAACACTAAATTACAAAAAATAAAAAAATATTACAAGAATTTTAAACTAATTACACCTAATCTAAGCCCCCTAATAAAATAACAAAGCCCCCCAAAATAAAAAAAATGCCCTACCCTATACTAAATTACAAAAGTTAACAGCTCTATTACCTTACCAGCCCTGAACAGGGCCCTTTGCGGGGCATGCCCCAAAGAAAACAGCTCTTTTGCCTGTAAAAAAAAACACAATCCCCCCCCACATTACAACCCACCACCCACATACCCCTACTCTAACCCAAACCCCCCTTAAATAAACCTAACACTACCCCCCTGAAGATCTCCCTACCTTGAGTCGTGTTCACCCAGCCGGGCCGAAGTCTTCATCCGATGGGGCAGAAGAGGACATCCAGACCGGCAGAAGTCTTCATCCAAGTGGGGCAAGAAGAGGTCTTCCATCCATCATACAAGTACCAAAATACAAACAAACACTAAATTACAAAAAATAATAAAATATTACAATAATTTTAAACTAATTACACCTAATCTAAGCCCCCTACTAGCTATTAATATAGCTTCAATATAACTAATAGTTACATTGTAGCTATTTTAGGATTTATATGTATTTTACAGGCAACTTTGTATTTATTTTAACTAGGTACAATAGTTATTAAATAGTTAATAACTATTTAATAACTACCTAGCTAAAATAAATACAAATTTACCTGTAAAATAAATCATAACCTAAGTTACAATTACACCTAACACTACACTATCATTAAATTAACTAAATAAATGAATCCTATATAAAACTAAAGACTTACCTGTAAAATAAACCCTAATATAGCTGCAATATAACTAATAGTTACATTGTAGCTATTTTAGCATTTATATTTATTGTACAGGCAACTTTGTATTCATTTTAACTAGGTTCAATAGCTATTAAATAGATATTGACTATTTAATAGCTACCTAGTTAAAATAATTACAAAATTACCTGTAAAATAAATCCTAACCTAAGTTACAATTAAACCTAACACTACACTATCATTAAATAAATTAACTACAAGTACCTACAATTAAATGCAATTAAAAAAACTAAACTAAAGTACAAACCCCCCCCCCCACTAAATTACAAAAAATAAAAAAATATTACAAGAATTTTAAACTAATTACACCTAATCTAAGCCCCCTAATAAAATAACAAAGCCCCCCAAAATAAAAAAATGCCCTAACCTATACTAAATTACAAAAGTTAACAGCTCTATTACCTTACCAGCCCTGAACAGGGCCCTTTGCGGGGCATGCCCCAAAGAAAACAGCTCTTTTGCCTGTAAAAAAAAAACACAATCCCTCCCCCCACATTACAACCCACCACCCACATACCCCTACTCTAACCCAAACCCCCCTTAAATAAACCTAACACTACCCCCCTGAAGATCTCCCTACCTTGAGTCGTGTTCACCCAGCCGGGCCGAAGTCTTCATCCGATGGGGCAGAAGAGGACATCCAGACTGGCAGAAGTCTTCATCCAAGCGGGGCAAGAAGAGGCCTTCCATCCATCAGAAAAGTACAAAAAAACAAACAAACACTAAATTAGCAAAAATAATAAAATATTACAATAATTTTAAACTAATTACACCTAATCTAAGCCCCCTACTAGCTATTAATATAGCTACAATATAACTAATAGTTACATTGTAGCTATTTTAGGATTTATATTTATTTTACAGGCAACTTTGTATTTATTTTAACTAGGTACAATAGCTATTAAATAGTTAATAACTACCTAGCTAAAATAAATACAAATTTACCTGTAAAATAAACCCTAACCTAAGTTACAATTACACCTAACACTACACTATCATTAAATTAACTAAATAAATTAATCCTATATAAAACTAAATACTTACCTGTAAAATAAACCCTAATATAGCTACAATATAACTAATGGTTATATTGTAGCTATTTTAGCATTTATATTTATTTTACAGGCAACTTTGTATTTATTTTAACTAGGTACAATAGCTATTAAATAGATATTTACTGTTTAATAGCTACCTAGTTAAAATAATTACAAAATTACCTGTAAAATAAATCCTAACCTAAGTTACTATTAAACCTAACTCTACACTATCATTAAATAAATTAACTACAAGTACCTACAATTAAATACAATGAAATAAACTAAACTAAAGTACAAAAAAAACAAACACTAAATTACAAAAAATAAAAAAAATTACAAGAATTTTAAACTAATTACACCTAATCTAAGCCCCCTAATAAAATAACAAAGCCCCCCAAAATAAAAAAATGCCCTACCCTATACTAAATTACAAAAGTAATCAGCTCTATTACCTTACCAGCCCTGAACAGGGCCTTTTGCGGGGCATGCCCCAAAGAAAACAGCTCTTTTGCCTGTAAAAAAAAACACAATACCCCCCCCCCCACATTACAACCCACCACCCACATACCCCTACTCTAACCCAAACCCCCCTTAAATAAACCTAACACTACCCCCCTGAAGATCTCTCTACCGTGTCTTCACCCAGCGGGCCGAAGTCTTCATCCGATCGGGCAGAAGAGGACATCCAGACCGGCAGAAGTCTTCATCCAAGCAGGGCAAGAAGAGGTCTTCCATCCATCAGAAGTCTTGATCCAGGCGGCATCTTCTCTGTTCATCCATCCGGAGCGGAGCGGCAGCATCCTGAAGACATCCCACGCAGAGCATCCTCTTCTTTCTTGATCCGACGACTAGGTGACTGTACCTTTAAGTGACGTCATCCAAGATGGCGTCCCTTGAATTCCGATTGGCTGATAGGATTCTATCAGCCAATCGGAATTAAGGTAGGAAAAATCTGATTGGCTGATTTAATCAGCCAATCAGATTCAAGTTCAATCCGATTGGCTGATGGAATCAGCCAATCAGATTGACCTCGCATTCTATTGGCTGTTCCGATCAGCCAATAGAATGCAAGCTCAATCTGATTGGCTGATTGGATCAGCCAATCGGATTGAACTTGAATCTGATTGGCTGATTGAATCAGCCAATCAGATTTTTCATACCTTAATTCCGATTGGCTGATAGAATCCTATCAGCCAATCGGAATTCAAGGGACGCCATCTTGGATGACGTCACTTAAAGGTACAGTCACCTAGTCGTCGGATCAAGAAAGAAGAGGATGCTCTGCGTGGGATGTCTTCAGGATGCTGCCGCTCCGCTCCGGATGGATGAACAGAGAAGATGCCGCCTGGATCAAGACTTCTGATGGATGGAAGACCTCTTCTTGCCCCGCTTGGATGAAGACTTCTGCCGGTCTGGATGTCCTCTTCTGCCCGATCGGATGAAGACTTCGGCCCGCTGGGTGAAGACACGGTAGAGAGATCTTCAGGGGGGTAGTGTTAGGTTTATTTAAGGGGGGTTTGGGTTAGAGTAGGGGTATGTGGGTGGTGGGTTGTAATGTGGGGGGGGGGTATTGTGTTTTTTTTTACAGGCAAAAGAGCTGTTTTCTATGGGGCATGCCCCCGCAAAAGGCCCTGTTCAGGGCTGGTAAGGTAATAGAGCTGATTACTTTTGTAATTTAGTATAGGGTAGGGCATTTTTTTATTTTGGGGGGGCTTTGTTATTTTATTAGGGGGCTTAGATTAGGTGTAATTAGTTTAAAATTCTTGTAATTTTTTTTATTTTTTGTAATTTAGTGTTTGTTTTTTTTGTACTTTAGTTTAGTTTATTTCATTGTATTTAATTGTAGGTACTTGTAGTTAATTTATTTAATGATAGTGTAGAGTTAGGTTTAATAGTAACTTAGGTTAGGATTTATTTTACAGGTAATTTTGTAATTATTTTAACTAGGTAGCTATTAATTAGTCAATAACTATTTAATAGCTTTTGTACTTAGTTAAAATAAATACAAAGTTGCCTGTAAAATAAATATAAATGCTAAAATAGCTACAATGTAACTATTAGTTATATTGTAGCTATATTAGAGTTTATTTTACAGGTAAGTATTTAGTTTTATATAGGATTAATTTATTTAGTTAATTTAATGACAGTGTAGTGTTAGGTGTAATTGTAACTTAGGTTAGGGTTTATTTTACAGGTAAATTTGTATTTATTTTAGCTAGGTAGTTATTAACTATTTAATAGCTATTGTACCTAGTTAAAATAAATACAAAGTTGCCTGTAAAATAAATATAAATCCTAAAATAGCTACAATGTAACTATTAGTTATATTGTAGCTATATTAATAGCTAGTAGGGGGCTTAGATTAGGTGTAATTAGTTTAAAATTATTGCAATATTTTATTATTTTTGCTAATTTAGTGTTTGTTTGTTTTTTTGTACTTTTCTGATGGATGGAAGATCTCTTCTTGCCCCGCTTGGATGAAGACTTCTGCCAGTCTGGATGTCCTCTTCTGCCCCATCGGATGAAGACTTCGGCCCGGCTGGGTGAACACGACTCAAGGTAGGGAGATCTTCAGGGGGGTAGTGTTAGGTTTATTTAAGGGGGGTTTGGGTTAGAGTAGGGGTATGTGGGTGGTGGGTTGTAATGTGGGGGGGGGGTTGTGTTTTTTTTTACAGGCAAAAGAGCTGTTTTCTTTGGGGCATGCCCCGCAAAAGGCCCTGTTCAGGGCTGGTAAGGTAATAGAGCTGTTAACTTTTGTAATTTAGTATAGGGTAGGGCATTTTTTTTATTTTGGGGGGCTTTGTTATTTTATTAGGGGGCTTAGATTAGGTGTAATTAGTTTAAAATTCTTGTAATATTTTTTTATTTTTTGTAATTTAGTGGGGGGGGGGTTGTACTTTAGTTTAGTTTTTTAATTGTATTTAATTGTAGGTACTTGTAGTTAATTTATTTAATGATAGTGTAGTGTTAGGTTTAATTGTAACTTAGGTTAGGATTTATTTTACAGGTAATTTTGTAATTATTTTAACTAGGTAGCTATTAAACAGTAAATATCTATTTAATAGCTATTGTACCTAGTTAAAATAAATACAAAGTTGCCTGTACAATAAATATAAATGCTAAAATAGCTACAATGTAACTATTAGTTATATTGCAGCTATATTAGGGTTTATTTTACAGGTAAGTCTTTAGTTTTATATAGGATTCATTTATTTAGTTAATTTAATGATAGTGTAGTGTTAGGTGTAATTGTAACTTAGGTTATGATTTATTTTACAGGTAAATTTGTATTTATTTTAGCTAGGTAGTTATTAAATAGTTATTAACTATTTAATAGCTATTGTACCTAGTTAAAATAAATACAAAGTTGCCTGTAAAATAAATATAAATCCTAAAATAGCTACAATGTAACTATTAGTTATATTGAAGCTATATTAATAGCTAGTAGGGGGCTTAGATTAGGTGTAATTAGTTTAAAATTATTGTAATATTTTATTATTTTTTGTAATTTAGTGTTTGTTTGTATTTTGGTACTTGTATGATGGATGGAAGACCTCTTCTTGCCCCGCTTGGATGAAGACTTCTGCCGGTCTGGATGTCCTCTTCTGCCCCATCGGATGAAGACTTCGGCCCGGCTGGGTGAACACGACTCAAGGTAGGGAGATCTTCAGGGGGGTAGTGTTAGGTTTATTTAAGGGGGGTTTGGGTTAGAGTAGGGGTATGTGGGTGGTGGGTTGTAATGTGGGGGGGGGATTGTGTTTTTTTTTTTACAGGCAAAAGAGCTGTTTTCTTTGGGGCATGCCCCGCAAAGGGCCCTGTTCAGGGCTGGTAAGGTAATATAGCTGTTAACTTTTGTAATTTAGTATAGGGTAGGGCATTTTTTTTATTTTGGGGGGCTTTGTTATTTTATTAGGGGGCTTAGATTAGGTGTAATTAGTTTAAAATTCTTGTAATATTTTTTTATTTTTTGTAATTTAGTGTTTGTTTTTTTTTGTAATTTAGTGGGGGGGTTTTGTACTTTAGTTTATTTAATTGTAGATAATTGTAGGTACTTGTAGTTAATTAGGTTTAATTGTAACTTAGGTTAGGATTTATTTTACAGGTAATTTTGTAATTATTTTAACTAGGTAGCTATTAATTAGTCAATAACTATTTAATAGCTTTTGTACCTAGTTAAAATAAATACAAAGTTGCCTGTAAAATAAATATAAATGCTAAAATAGCTACAATGTAACTATTAGTTATATTGCAGCTATATTAGGGTTTATTTTACAGGTAAGTATTTTGTTTTAAATATGATTCATTTATTTAGTTAATTTAATGATAGTGTAGTGTTAGGTGTTAGTGTAACTTAGGTTAGGATTTATTTTACAGGTAAATTTGTATTTATTTTAGCTAGGTAGTTATTAAATAGTTATTAACTATTTAATAACTATTGTACCTAGTTAAAATAAATACAAAGTTGCCTGTAAAATAAATATAAATGCTAAGATAGCTACAATGTAACTATTAGTTATATTGCAGCTATCTTAGGGTTTATTTTACAGGTAAGTCTTTAGTTTTAAATAGGATTCATTTATTTAACTATAGTAAACTTATTTCGTTTTATTTAAATTATATTTAAGTTAGGGGGTGTTAGGGTTAGGGTTAGACTTAGGTTTAGGGGTTAATAACCTTATTATAGTAGCGGCGACGATGGGGGCGGGAGATTAGGGGTTAATAATTGTAGGTAGGTGGCGGCGATGTTAGGGAGGGCAGATTAGGGGTTAATAAAATGTATTATAGTGTTTGCGAGGCGGGAGTGCGGCGGTTTAGGGGTTAATACATTTATTATAGTGGCGGCGATTTGCGGTCGGCAGATTAGGGGTTAATACTTGTAGTTAGATTGCGGCGACGTTGGGGGGAGGCAGATTAGGGGTTAATAACTATAATGTAGGGGTCGGCGGTGTTAGGGACAGCAGATTAGGGGTTAATAGCTATAATGTAGGCGGCGGCGATATCGGGTCGGCAGATTAGGGGTTAATACTTGTAGTTAGATTGCGGCGACGTTGGGGGGAGGCAGATTAGGGGTTAATAACTATAATGTAGGGGTCGGCGGTGTTAGGGACAGCAGATTAGGGGTTAATAGCTATAATGTAGGCGGCGGCGATATCGGGTCGGCAGATTAGGGGTTAATACTTATAGTTAGATTGCGGCGACGTTGGGGGAGGCAGATTAGGGGTTAATAACTATAATGTAGGGGTCGGCGGTGTTAGGGACAGCAGATTAGGGGTTAATAGCTATAATGTAGGCGGCGGCGATATCGGGTCGGCAGATTAGGGGTTAATACTTATAGTTAGATTGCGGCGACGTTGGGGGAGGCAGATTAGGGGTTAATAACTATAATGTAGGGGTCGGCGGTGTTAGGGACAGCAGATTAGGGGTTAATAGCTATAATGTAGGCGGCGGCGATATCCGATCGGCAGATTAGGGGTTAAATAATGTTATTATAGGGTTTGCGATGTGGGGGGGCCTCGGTTTAGTGGTTCATAGGTAGTTTATGGGTGTTAGTGACTTAGTGTACTAAATGGGTGTTAGTGTAGTAAAAACATACCGAATTTCGGAACGGAATAGAACCGAATTCAGCCGAATCCGAATAAATCCGAAACGAATTTATTCGGATCCGAATAAATCCGAAACGAATTTATTCAAATTTTGCCGAATCAGATTCGATCCGAAACGAAATTCTAAAAGTCCGAATCGATCCGAACCGAAAACGAACCGAATTTTTTAGCGATGCACATGTCTAATAAATACACCCCTCACCACACCCACAATTCAGTTTAACGAATAGCCAAGTAGTGGGGTGATAGAAAAAGGAGTCGAAAGCATCAAAAAAGGAAAAGGAAATATAATTGTGCGTTATACAAAAAATCATAGCCACTAAAACAGGGTGGGTCTCATGGACTCTTGCCAATATGAAAGAAATGAATTTATCAGGTAAGTTCTTACATAAATTATGTTTTCTTTCATGTAATTGGCAAGAGTCCATGAGCTAGTGACGTATGGGATATTAATACCCAAGATGTGGTACTCCACAGAAGAGTCACAAGAGAGGGAGGGATAAAATAAAAACAGCCATTTTCCGCTTAAAAATCCACATCCAAAAAATACGTTTTTCTCATCTTTCATCTAAAAACTTAGAACATAAGCAGAGGAATCAAACTGAAACAGCTGCTTGAAAAACTTTTCTACCAAAAACTGCTTCCGAAGAGGCAAACACATCAAAATGGTAGAATTTAGTAAATGTATGCAAAGAAGACCAAGTTGCTGCTTTGCAAATCTGATCAACTGAAGCTTCATTCTTAAAAGATCATGAAGTGGAGAGTGATCTAGTAGAATGAGCTGTGATTCTCTGAGGCGGGGCCTGACCCAACTTCAAATAAGCCTGAAGAATAAAAAGCTTTAACAAAAATGCCTAGGAAATGGCAAAAGGTTTCTGACCTTTCCTAGAACCAGAAAAGACAACAAATAGACTGCAAGTCTTCCTGAAATCTTTAGTAGCTTCAACATAATATTTCAAAGCTCTAACAACATCCAGAGAATGTAAGGATCTCTTCAAATAATTCTTGGTATTAGGAAACAAAGAGGGAACAACAATTTCCCTATTAATGTTATTAGAATTCACAACCTTAGGAAGAAATTCAAATGAAGTCCGCAAAACCGCCTTATCCTGATGGAAAATCAGAAAAGGAGACTCACAAGAAAGAGCAGATAGTTCTGAAACTCTTCTAGCAGAAGAGATAGCCAAAAAGAACAACACTTTCCAAGAAAGTAGTTTAATATCCAAACAATGCATAGGCTATAAAGGAGGAGCCTGTAAAGCCTTCAAAACCAAATTAAGACTCCAAGGAGGAGAGATTGATTTAATGAAAGGCTTGATACAGACCAAAGCCTATATAAAACAGTGAATATCAGGAAGCTTTGCAATCTTTATGTGAAATAAAACAAAAAGAGCAGAGATTTACGAGCCTGTAACATAGTATTAATCACTGAGTCAGAGAAGCCTCTATGAACTAAGCGTTCAATTTCCATACCTTCAAATTTAAAGATTTGAGATCCTGATGGAAAAACGGACATTGAGACAAAGGTCTGGTCTTAAAGGAAGTGGCCAAGGTTGGTAACTGGACATCCGAACAAGATCCGCATACCAAAACCTGTGAGGCCATGCTGGTACTACCAGAAACACAAACGATTGTTTCATGATGATCTTGGAGATCACTCTTGGAAGAAGAACTAGAGGCGGAAAATTATAGGCAGGTTGGTAAAACCAAAAAACTGCAAATGAGGATCCCTGGAACTGAACAAGTACCTGGGAAGTTTCTTGTTTAGATGGGAAGCCATCAGATCTATTTCTGGAAGACCCCACATCTGAACAATCTGAAAAAAACACATCTGGATGGAGAATTCACTCCCCCGGATGTAAAGTCTGACGGCTGAGATAATCTGCTTCCCAATTGACTATACCTGGGATATGTACTGCAGAAATTAGAAAAGAGCTGGATTATGCCCAAGAAAGTATCCAAGATACTTCTTTCATAGCTAGGGGACTGTGAGTTCCACCCTGATGATTGACATATGCCACAGTTGTGATATCGTCTGTCTGAAAACAAATAAATGATTCTCTCTTCAACAGAGGCCAAACCTGAAGAGCCTTGAAAATAGCACAGAGTTCTAAAATATTCATTGGTAACCTCGCCTCTTGAGGTTTCCAAACTCCTTGTGCTGTCAGAGATCCCCAGACAGCTCCCTAACCTGAAAGATTTGCATCTGTTGTGATTACAGTCCAGGTTGTACGAACAAAAGAGACCCCTTGAACTAAACGATGGTGGTCTAACCACCAAGACAGAGAGAGTCGAACGTTGGGATTTAAGGATATTGACTGTGATATCCTTGTATAATCACTGCACCATTGATCCAGCATACAAAGCTGAAGAGGTCTTATATGAAAACAAGCAAAGGGAATGATCGAGACTGAAGGTTTTGACAAGCTGAAACCAATTTCATTTGTCTCTTGCCTGTTAGAGACAGAGTCATGGACACTGAATCTATCTGGAAACCGAAAAAAGGTGACCCTTGTCTGAGGAATCAAGGAACTTTCCGGTAAATTGATCCTCCAACCATATCTTTGAAGAAACAATACTGGTTGATTCGTGTGAGATTCGGCAGAATGTAAAGACTAAGCTAGGACCAAGATATCATCCAAATAAGGAACACCACAATACCCTGTTATCTGAATACAGAGAGCAAGACACTAAGTACCTTTGAGAAAAAAATTGGAGCTGTTGCTAGGCCAAATGGAAAAATGACAAATTGGTAAGCTTGTCTAGAAAAGAGAATCTCAGAAACCGATAGTGGTATGGATGAATCGGAATATGAAGATATACATCCTGTAAGCCTATTGTGGACATATATTGACCTTGCTGAACAAAAGGCAGAATAGTCCTTATAGTTACCATTTGAAAGATGGCACTTTTACAAAACAATTCAAAATTTCAGATCCAGAACTGGCCTGAATAAATTTTCTTTCTTTGGGACAATGAATAGATTTGAATAAAACCCCAGACCCGGTTCCTAAAACGGAGCGAGTATGATTTCCCCTGAAAACTCAAGATCTGAAACACACTTCAGAAAAGCCTCAGCCTTCACTAGATTTACTTGGATGTGTGAGAGAAAAAAATCTTCTCACAGGAGATCTTACTCTGAATCCTATTTGATATCCTTGAGAGACAATACTCTGAATCCACTGATTTTGGACAGAATCTGTATAAATGTTTTGCTAAAAATATCAATCTGCCCCCCCCCCCCCACCAGCTGAGCTGAAATGAGGGCTGCACCTTCATGCAGACTTGGGGGCTAGCTTTGGTTTCTTAAATGGCTTGGATCTATTCCAACTTGAAGAAGGTTTCCAATTGTAACCAGATTCTTTGGGGGAAGGATTGGCTTTCTGTCCCTTATTCTGACGACAAGAACGAAAAAGATTAGAAGGTTTTAGATTTACCCTTAGGATTATATCCTGAGGCAAAAAAACTACCTTCCCCCCCCCAGTGATGGTTGAGATAATTGAATCCAACTGAGAACCAAATAAATTATTACTTTGGAAAGAAAGAGATAGTAATCTAGACTTAGATACCATGTCAGCATTCCAATATTTAAGCCACAAAGCTCTTCTAGCTAAAATAGCTAAAGACATAGATTTAACATCAATTTTGATGATATCAAAAATAGCATCACAGATAAAATGATTAGCAGGTTGAAGCAAGCAAACAATGTTAAACAAAAGTTGATGCAGCTGCAACATCAGCCATGGATATAGCAGGCCTATTCCATTCCTTAGAAATCATATCAGAAATAGCATCAGGAACCGGGAAAACCTCTGAAGTAACCACAGGAGGTTTGTAAACAGTATTTAAACGTTTACTAAATTTAGTAACAAGAGGACTAGAATCCTCAATTACCAAAGTAACCAACACTTCTTTACGAATATACTCCATCATAAAGATAAGTAGATTTGTCAGTGTCAATATCTGAGGAAGGATCTTCTGAACCAGATCGATCCTCATCAGAGGAGGATAATTCAGTATGTTGTCATTTGAAATTTCATCAACTTTATGAGAAGTTTTAAAAGACCTTTTATGCTTATTAGAATGCAGAATAGCAGACAAAGGGGCCTTGTTATCAAGCCGTCAACCTCAAATACGCTGGAATTCCGCAGCGTATTTGTGGCGAGGCTGATTCGCCTTAGTTATCAAAGGCTCGAGACCGGCAAAAGTAGAATTTTGTGACGTAAGCTTCGATCCGCCAGACTCAGTCCGACACAGATCGATTCTTACGTCACTCCAGATGTTCCGCACACAAGTGCGGCACATTCTCACTACTTTTGCTAGTTATCAAAAAACTAGCAGGTACGCTCGGCACTTTTACGGCCCAGCGTACCTGGTTTTCAATCCGCCACCCCTGGAGGCGGCGGATCCCATAGGAATCAATGGGAGTCTGACCATAGTGAAAGTACAAGTTCGCTGCTGACAGACATCCCATTCATTCCTATGGGAGCTGTCTAAACCTAACAACCTAACATGTTCCCCGAGTCTAAACACCCCTAATCTGCCCCCCTACACCGCCGCAACTAAATAAAGTTATTACCCCCTAAACCGCCGCTCCCGGAGCCCACCGCAAGCTACTCTATACATATTAACCCCTAAACCGCGGCTCCCTGACCACGCCGCAACTATAATAAATGTATTAACCCCTAAACCGCTGCTCCTGGAGCCCACCGCAACTATAATAAATGTATTAACCCCTAAACCGCCGCTCCCTGAACCCGCCGCAACCTATATTAAATGTATTAACCCCTATCCTGCCCCCCCTACACTGTCGCCACCTATAATAAATTAACCCCTATCCTGCCCCCCACTACGCCGCTGCCACTGTAATAAAATTATTAACCCCTAAACCTAAGTCTAACACTAACCCTAACGCCCCCCTAACTTAAATATTAATTAAATACATCTAAATAATATTTATATTATTAACTAAGTTAATCCTATTTAAAACTAAATACTTACCTATAAAATAAACTCTAATATAGCTACAATATAAATAATAATTATATTGTAGCTATCTTAGGATTTATTTTTATTTTACAGGCAACTTTCAATTTATTTTAACTAGGTACAATAGCTATTAAATAGTTATTAACTATTTAATAGCTTACCTAGCTAAAATAAAGAGAAATTTACCTGTAAAATAAATCCTAACCTAAGTTATAATTACACCTAACACTACACTATACTTAAATAAATTATTCCTATTTAAAACTAAATACTTACCTGTAAAATAAACCCTAAGATAGCTACAATATAAATAATAATTACATTGTAGCTATATTAGGATTTATATTTATTTTACAGGTAACTTTGTATTTATTTTAGCTAGTTAGAATAGTTATTAAATAGTTATTAACTATTTAATAACTACCTAGCTAAAAGAAATACAAAATTACCTGTAAAATAAATCCTAACCTAAGTTACAATTAAACCTAACACTACACTATCATTAAATTAATTAAATAAACTATCTACAAATAACTATAATTAAATACAATTACATAAACTAACTAAAGTACAAAAAATAAAAAAAGCTAAGTTACAAAAAATAAAAAAATAAGTTACAAACATTTTAAAAAATATTACAACAATTTTAAGCTACTTACACCTAATCTAAGCCCCCTAATAAAATAACAAACCCCCCCAAAATAAAAAAATGCCCTACCCTATTCTAAATTAAATAAAGTTCAAAGCTCTTTTACCTTACCAGCCCTTAAAAGGGCCATTTGTGGGGGCATGCCCCAAAAAGTTCAGCTCTTTTGCCTGTAAAAGAAAAATACAACCCCCCCCAACATTAAAACCCACCACCCACATACCCCTAATCTAACCCAAACCCCCCTTACAAAAACCTAACACTAATCCCCGATCAGCCAATAGAATGTGAGCTCAATCTGATTGGCTGATTGGATCAGCCAATCGGATTGAACTTGAATCTGATTGGCTGATTCCATCAGCCAATCAGATTTTTCCTACCTTAATTCCGATTGGCTGATAGAATACTATCAGCCAATCGGAATTGAAGGGACGCCATCTTGGATGACGTCCCTTAAAGGAGCCTTCATTCGTCGTAGTCCGTCGGTGAAGAAGGAGGTTCCGCGTCGGCGGGAGGAAGATTCAAGACCCGGCTTGGAAGATGTCATCGCAAGGATAGAAGACCTCTTCAGCGCCTCTTGGAAGATGACATCGCCCGGATCGAAGACTTCTTCAGCGCCGCCTGGATGATGACTTCATCTGATGGAAGATTTCTTCAGCGCCGCTTGGAGGATTAACTACTTCCGCTCCGGATGTCCACTTCGGTTCCATCGCTGCTCAGCTGAGTGAAGACGACTCAAGGTAGGATGATCTTCAGGGGATTAGTGTTAGGTTTTTGTAAGGGGGGTTTGGGTTAGATTAGGGGTATGTGGGTGGTGGGTTTTAATGTTGGGGGGGGTTGTATTTTTCTTTTACAGGCAAAAGAGCTGAACTTTTTGGAGCATGCCCCCACAAATGGCCCTTTTAAGGGCTGGTAAGGTAAAAGAGCTTTGAACTTTATTTAATTTAGAATAGGGTAGGGCATTTTTTTTATTTTGGGGGGGGTTTGTTATTTTATTAGGGGGCTTAGATTAGGTGTAAGTAGCTTAAAATTGTTGTAATATTTTTTAAAATGTTTGTAACTTATTTTTTTATTTTTTGTAACTTAGCTTTTTTTATTTTTTGTACTTTAGTTAGTTTATGTAATTGTATTTAATTGTAGTTATTTGTAGGTAGTTTATTTAATTAATTTAATGATAGTGTAGTATTAGGTTTAATTGTAACTTAGGTTAGGATTTATTTTACAGGTAATTTTGTATTTCTTTTAGCTAGGTAGTTATTAAATAGTTAATAACTATTTAATAACTATTCTAACTAGCTAAAATAAATACAAAGTTACCTGTAAAATAAATATAAATCCTAAGATAGCTACAATATAATTATTATTTATATTGTAGCTATCTTAGGGTTTATTTTACAGGTAAGTATTTAGTTTTAAATAGGAATAATTTATTTAAGTATAGTGTAGTGTTAGGTGTAATTGTAACTTAGGTTAGTTTTTATTTTACAGGTAAATTTCTCTTTATTTTAGCTAGGTAAGCTATTAAATAGTTAATAACTATTTAATAGCTATTGTACCTAGTTAAAATAAATTGAAAGGTACCTGTAAAATAAAAATAAATCCTAAGATAGCTACAATATAATTATTATTTATATTGTAGCTATATTAGAGTTTATTTTATAGGTAAGTATTTAGTTTTAAATAGAATTAACTTAGTTAATAATATAAATATTATTTAGATGTATTTAATTAATATTTAAGTTAGGGGGGTGTTAGGGTTAGTGTTAGACTTAGGTTTAGGGGTTAATAATTTTATTACAGTGGCGGCGGCGTAGTGGGGGGCAGGATAGGGGTTAATAAATTTATTATAGGTGCCGACGGTGTAGGGGGGGGCAGGATAGGGGTTAATAAATTTATTATAGGTGCCGACGGTGTAGGGGGGGCAGGATAGGGTTTAATAAATTTAATATAGGTTGCGGCGGGTTCAGGGAGCGGCGGGTTAGGGGTTAAACTATTTTTTTATTTGCGGCGAGGTGCGGGATCAGCAGGATAGGGGTTAATAACTTTATTACAGGGGGCGGCCTTCTGAATCGCATCAGCAATAAAAATCTTTTATATTCATAGGGATATCATGTACATCAGATGTTGAAAGAACAACAAGCATTGTACTAGTATAGAAGGATACATTCTCTGCATGCAAAAGCTTGTCCTGACAACTGTTACATACTACAGCCGGAGATATAATTTCCACAAACTTACAACAGATACACTTATCTTTGGTAGAACTGTTATCAGGCAGCAGGATTCCAACAGTGGTTTCTGAGACAGGATCAGATTGAGACATCTTGCAAATGTAAGAGAAAAAAACAAAATGATCAATTTCCTTATATGGCAGTTTCAGGAATGAGCATAAAAAAGAGCAAGAGGCATATAGGAAGTGGGATTTAAATAAATAAATGATTTGGGGCCAAGTATGACGCACAATGCAAAATTACATTTTTTGGCGCTAACAACATCTGGAAATGACGCAACTTGCGTCATAGCAGAGGCAGCCTTGTGTAAGGAAACCTGGCGTCAATTAAGATGCCAGAAATTACGAATTTGCGTCACCGAACGTACCTTCGTGCCAAAAAAATTATTGTGCCAAGAATGACGCAATAAATATCAGCATTTTGCGTCCTCACCAGCCTAATTTTGCCTGTCAAATTTGAAGAAAAGACTATACCCCAGGTAATAAAAAATAACTTCCTAAATATTTTTCCCACTTTTGAAACTGATAGTCTGCAAAAGGAAATATACATAAACCTGACTTATGGCAAATATAAGAACAATACATATATTTAAAACTTTATAATAATACATAAAGTGCCAAACCATAGCTGAGAGTGTCTTAAGTAATGAAAACATACTTATCGAAAGACACCCATCCACATATAGCAGATAGCCAAACCAGTACTGAAACAGTATCAGTAGAGGTAATGGAATATGAGAGTATATCATCGATCTTAAAAGGGAGGTAGGAGATTAATCTCTACGACCGATAAAAGAGAACCTTTGAAAAGATTTCACGTGAGGAAAACCATAGAATCAATAGGTGATACTGACTTTACATCCCTCTGACAAACGCTGTACTCTGAGAGGAATCGGGCTTCAAAATGTTGAGAAGCGCATATCAACAAAGAAAATCAAGCACAAACTTACTTCACCACCTCCATAGGAGGCAACATTTGTAAAACTGAATTGTGGGTGTGGTGAGGGGTGTATTTATAGACCTTTTGAGGTTTAGGAAACCTCAGCCCCTCCTGGTAGGATTGTATATCTCATACGTCACTAGCTCATGGATGCTTGCCAATTACATGAAAGAAAGTAGGCAAAATGGTAGAGGTGGTATCTTAACTGATCCATGGTAATGGTGAGTGTCATGGATACAAAGCTGCCAAGGCCACCCTCCCTCAATATTGGATTACTTTGTGCCCCGACCCCCTTTTACTTGTTTCTACACTGCTTGTACTTTGTCACTGAAAGAGCTTATCTCTAAAGGCTTGGCCCCTTTCAGAAGAGCCGGGCTTGTGGAACTACTCACTGGCTGGGTTTGCTAGGGATCCCTGCTGAACTTCAACCTGGGTCACTCCAGAGGCCCGTTGCCCCAGAGCTCTCCTCTTTTGGGGATTTGTTCTTCCTATGAAAGGCAAGGAGTGGGGTGATTGCCAGGAGGGAGCTCACTTCGGAACTCAGGGTTTCAGACCCCCCTCTACCCCTACTACCACTGGCTGGCCCAATGTACTTTTGATCAGCTGCCGCTCTGGCCACCTGCGACGGATCATGCCACTTTTTGGACTGTGACACCTTGGGGCCCGGAGCTCTTGAAACATACCCAGGAATAGCCGCCGCTCCCTCGGATCACCCAAAACGGCAACCTAACCATTATGGGATACCTATGTGACTGTTGTTCCTATGGAAGCGCCAGCCTGTCTGGAGGGGCAGGAATGGTGGGAATTTTGGGATCAGATAAGACTCTTATCAAGATGGCCAATGTGTATAAGAGCAGTGTGTTTTTCCCAATAAAGTCTGTTCGTGTTTCACCTTAATACTGGTCTCGTCTGGTTATTAGGGTGGGCTCTTGCTAAAATCACTTTCTAAACTAAATAGCTACAAGTTCCAGGTACAGGAAGGACCCTTTTGGTGGAGTTACCCAGTTGGGGTGGCCAGAGTCTGTCACAACTGATTTGCAGCGGTGGGATGCTTTCTACTACCTGGAACATCCAAACTACCACCAGGCCCACTTCGGATGGAGCAGCGGTACACTGGGCTTTAAAGAAGTACCCTTAAAGATTTGCTGGAAGTTCGTGGATGAGTGGCCAGCAACAAATCCAAGGCATCGATCATCGCCGAGCTGATGGAAGGAGATTGAGCCAGCGATCAGGCCAGTGAGCCCGGCAGCAGCCGGGGCAGTGACCAAGCCAGCAAACCCTCAACTGGGGGGACTGAGATGTCCAAGGTCCAAAGGGAGATCCAGTGGTGAATGGTGCTCTGTGGGACCACCCCACCCCAGGAGATCATTACACATATAATTGCGGACACTACCCGCCTCAAGATGCTGGAGGTCCAGAAGGCTATGGGGGGAGCCATACCAGCCGATCTGAGGTCTGCTCCCCCCACAAGAAGTTACCCCATGGGGCTTTCTGATCCTTTAAAGATGGAGAAGAGGAGATTGACCAATACCTGCAGGTCTTCAAGACTCAGTGTGAGCTTCAGGGCATCACTGCTGTCGACAGGGTTAACTTCTTGATTGGGAAGCTGTTGGAAAGGGCCTTAGATGCCTTTGAGGCCATTTCCCTAGAAGACAAGCGGAACTATGAGAGGGTGAAGGAGCGCATCTTGGCTAGGTATGCCATTACCCCTGAGGCTCACCATCTGAAGTTCTGGAGCCTGAGGAGGAGAGAGGGGCAACCCTTTACAGAATGGACCCACCAGCTCACCCGCTCCCTGGTCCAAGCCTCCCAGCTCATCCTTATGGAACATTTTTATGACCACTCCCCACCAGAGGTACGAGAATGGGTCAGGGATCGGAAACCTGAAACAATGGATAAAGCTGACATCCTGGCCAACCAATTCTTGGATGCCCAATGCACATTTCGACCCGAACCCGTCCAACAGCCCGCTCTGCTCCTGCACCTCCTCTGCCTCTATTGATCCCCCAGCACCCCCCTGCTCCACCGGCTCCATTCCACTCTTCTGGACCCAGTCTGCCCCGGAAGACAGGAATCCGGTGCTACAGGTGTGATCAAGTGGGCCATGTACGGTCCAATTGTCCCAAGAATCCACGCCACCCCAACTAGACCAGAGCACTAGTTGGGGTTCCCAGAGGAGCGGATCACTGTTTTGTCAGTCGGGGTAGCCGGAGTCCGTCACAGTGAGGGTCTCCTTGCCATCATCAACCACTCCAAATGCACATTCCCATTAGAACATTGTGACTGTATATACTAATAGGTCCTATGTTTATATCATATATTGGTCCTGAATTAGGTTTCCAAAATAACCCCAACCTCACATGTCCATAAAATGTAGAAAGTGTTAATTCAGTTGTGGGGTGGTACCCAGTTTGCATACAATTGTGAACTGGAGGAGCAAAACTGATAATAGCAATAGCTCACAACTTAGTCATTTATAACAGAGGATTCCATAAGATATATTCCCAAGTGTATTAGGGGAAACTGACTTATCATCAGAACTCCCCAGCATAAAGTACAAAATACACATGTGTCATACCCCTGGGGAGGTGGTCCAAAACAGGGAATATCACATAATTACTCATAATATACAACAACTATCATAACCTTGACACTTCAGTCCCCCATTCAATACATTTGGATGGATCATGACAAGCTGACCATTTCTTTTATCTCTTTAAAGCAGTTCTAATACACAGAGAGAAGAACCATTCACAATTGATTTTCTTGAAGCGTAGATTAAATTCTAAAATCTTCTTACAAAGTTTTCCCTAATGCTGTAGTACAGCCAGGGTTGCTCTAGGTGTGTCTTTTCAAACACAGAGGAATTATTGTATGACGTTTCCTATCACTGCCATTTCATTTAAAAATGCATAGACAATACAATTCTTACTCTCCCAATTGTTTAGAGGGCAGGAAGTCAAAGGCACTAGTAAAAAGTGATAACCTACAGAAATGTGGTCACTGTACAGTAAAGGAAACCCTCAACAGGTAATCTGAAGGTCAACAATACAGCCTGCTATACATTTTGTAAGAATATCCATATGCTCAAAAGAGCACTATGAGTCACAACCAGCTGGGATTATTTCTCAGTGATCACTCAAGTCCCATATAGTTCTTTATTAAAGGATATGAAACCCAAAAATGTATTTTGTGATTAGGACAGAGCATACAATTTTAAGAGTTTCCAATTTACTTCTATTATCAAATTTGCTGTTCCTATGATATTCTGTGTTGAGGAGATACCTAGGTAGGCGTCGGGATTACTACATGGCAGGAAATAGGGCTGCCATCTAGTGCTCTTGAAAATAGATAACATACTTGCAAAACTGCTGCCATATAGTGTTCCAGAAATGGGCCAGCTCCTAAGCTTACATCCCTGCCTTTTAACAAAAGATACCAAGAGAATGAAGAAAAATTTATAATAGAAGTAAATTAGATAGCATGTTCTATCTGAATCACGAAAGAAAAACTTTGGGTTTCATATCCCTTTAATGTTCTGTGTTAGGACAAGTTTAAAAAAAAAAAATTAATCTTTTTTGATCGATGTCAACAAATATTGACAACTGTATTGAGTCTTCGTAATGAGTCAGGAATTTGTAAGTCTGCTATTTATAGTTCATAGTTTATCTATGCCTAATTTTGTTGCCTGTAAAGGTCAAAATATGTCATAATTATTTTTTTATAAATGTGAAATAGCTAGTACATACTTGTTTTATTTTTGTTTATAAGCTACTAAACGTTTATAATTAGCTGGATTCTTCTTTTTATAGGTATGTGTATGTATGAAAATTGTCCTTGCAATTATAAGTTTGATATATGTCTTTAAAATGTACATGAAGGGTTTCCGGTGGGCGGGCGCCGCGGTCGGCAGCAGGTGAATTGAGCTCCGCTCGGAATCTACATGAAAACTTTTAAAAAGTGGCCTGGAACACTTATTTTCACCCTGAAACTACCTCTTGCCTGCCCTGCTGCTGACCGGGTGCCCACTGAAAAATCCTTGGCAGATACAGCTGCCCGGAGCGGAGGGATCGCTGGGTCTAGGATCCCCTCTGTCTTTTTCAGGAGAGCTAACATCGCTCCACCACTGTGACCTGCCGCTTGGGCTGCTACACACCGGGACACGGATCACAGCTAAGGGGTAATACTTGACCCCCTGAATACCACTAGAATCCTGCCTACAATCATCTGATCTGACACCCTCCCGGACCGGGTGAGACCACCTCCTCTCTGACGAGCAGCCATCTTGGCCCCACGTGGCATACCCCCATCCTGAATTGAGGCGAAACCATTCACTTGGTAGCAACCAGGGATTGCGGCAGTTGCCGCCACTAACACCGGGCTACCTCACATCACCCCCCAGATTGCTCAATAGGGTCTGGTGAAAGGGACTCACACCGCAGATCGCCTCCGCCACGGAACTTCTCTTTTGGCGCGAAACGGCACGGCTCCTTCTCGAGGGGCCCCATCTTGCATCAGACGCCAAACAGGAGCCACAGGACCCACCGGGGGTAAGCCTATTTTACTTTGCCCTATCTGAAGGCCCCCTACTCAGTGCTGGACACACCCGCTCTACCCAAGGCCCATCCACAAATGACCAGCTCTCCTTTTTCTTCCCTCTGGGGACACTAATCGCTGGGAGGCCTCGGGTTTACATTAACAGTGCTATTAGCCCACGCTCCTCCGGGACACTGCAAATGCCTCTAGACTTGATCCCAACTCCTACAGAGCCTCTTACTAAACTAAACTAATAGAGCCTACCTAACATGCTAGGCCTCCTTTAAACTGCATAGCCTCCTGTCACCCTTCAGCAGCTTTGAGGCAGAACTGATCCGGCGACCCCAGAATCTTGGCTGTGGATTTTACTGCCACCTGTTTTATTGAACTGCACATACAGGGATTCTTGGTCTCCTATTCTTAGGATACTGAATGTGTGGCCACCTTGCTGCAAAACCACCACATTTGTTTCTCTGTGGAGCCCGCTGTATAGAACCTGAAATCTTGCACTGCTAATAATTTCTGTTCATAACCCTTTTTTCTCCCTAGCAACCAGAGTATACTGTTGTGCTTATTCAGACCTTGTGAATATTTGTCTGCATACACTGTGTGGGTTTTTGAAACTCAAATTTTAGATTTTGACATTGTTCACACTGGCACTTAACCATACAGCCACCTGTTTTATTGAACTGCACATACAGGGATTTTTGGTCTCCTATTCTTAGGATACTGAATGTGTGGCCACCTTGCTGCAAAACCACCACATTTGTTTCTCTGTGGAGCCCGCTGTATAGAACCTGAAATCTTGCACTGCTAATAATTTCTGTTCATAACCCTTTTCTCTCCCCAGCAACCAGAGTATACTGTTGTGCTTATTCTGACCTTGTGAATATTTGTCTGTATACATTGTGTGGGTTTTTGAAACTTAAATTTTAGATTTTGACATTGTTCACACTGGCACTTAACCATACATACTATATCTCACTCAGTCTAGGCATGCTCAGGGGTGCTGTTCCTTGCGAGATTTGACTGCCTGATTGTGATTTAGTGCCCCTGCTGGCGAGGCTTACAACTGAATCTTATCCAAGTTTAACACTGCTCCCCGATATTGCCCTTCTATCACTACCCATCTATCTCATATCTTTCATTGGTTTATGGAGAAATACCTAACTAACACACCAATGGCGAGCCGCAATAAAGCTAATGACCGCCGTCACAGGGCTACAAATGACCCTACTACACAAGGCCACAGTTCTGATTTTCCACTAGAAGGCGAATTGTTAGATACACACCCCATTGTCAAACAAATTACCATGCTTTTTATGCCTAAAATTGACAACCTTCAAAGGGGAGTAGACACCCTAGCGGGTGAGGTTAAACAGTTTTCCACCAGGATGGGGGAGGCAGAGGGTAGAATTTCAGACCTGGAGGACTCTAATGTCACCACCACTCATAAGATAGAGCAGCTAGAGAGACAAACCGCAACCCTCCAATCAAAAATAGATGATCTAGAAAATAGATCGAGGCGCAATAACATGCGTCTCCTTGGCCTTCCCGAATCCATCAAACAACCTGATCGAATTCATTTCGTAGAAAATACACTGCCGTCTCTGTTAAAACTTTCTCCCAAAGACTTAATTGGAGGTGTGGAGAGGGCACACAGAGTGGGCCTGGACAGGGGGGGTCAGGACCCGGCACAACCCCGTCCCATAATGATAAAGTTCTTACATTTTCAGACCAAAACAGCCATCCTGAGAGCTTACAGGAAATTGCATGAGCTGGTGTTTGAGAATGCGAGATTGCTGTTGTTTCAGGATTACTCTGCGGATCTCATGAGACGCCGCAGAGAGTTCGCGCCTCTCTGCTCTCGACTGCATAGGGAGGGCAGACAAGCGTATCTTTTATACCCTGCCAGACTCAAACTGGTCACCCCCAGGGGCCTTAGATTCTTTGATTCCCCAACAGCCGCCCAGGAGTTCCTTGATAACTATGAACCCCCTGTACGCAGCCCCACGCGTAGCCCAGTGAGACAGATGAGAGAAGGTGAGGGCTGAATGGCTCTGATAGATTCATATTTACTGTATTTAAACCCTTATACCTAATTACTACATCTACAATTTAACACTATGGCTGGAGTGGTATTGACACTGATCCAGTTGACTGTATTGCTACTGAGCCTCTCCCTGGGGAAAAATCTTGAGCGGGCTGGGGTTCTTGGTCCTGGTCCCCCTAGTGAGATGCGGGAGGGTGAGGCGCAATGTAGGCCCCAGTTGAAGAATAGTGAGGGTCGACTAAGGTGTTCCCCCCTCACACAGTTCTGCATGAAATGTTTTGAACTTTTTGTTATAATTACCTCTTGGAAACCACCTCCATTCAGATTCCAGTATAAAGAACACTGTTTTTGTCTCAATATATTACCTACTTTCAATTATGTTAAAAATAAATCTCTGCCATGGAATCCAAGGGTAAAACTGTTCTATGAGGACCACTTTGAGTCCCTTGTTAGAGTTGCCGTGTTTGTACTACTGCTATTTATGCATAAATCTAAAGGTAAATGTCCTTGTTGCAACACGCCACCTTTTAGTGGTTATGTTTTGAGATGTGTGTTAGAATGGTTTTCAATGACAAACATATACTCTTTTTTACAGCGTAGTAGCCATGGCACATTAAAGGAGAAATTCCACTTGGCGAGGTCTGGCGAGGGATTGGTGTGCTGTGAGGCTGAACCGGGAGTCTTGCCACGCACCATGGGAGGTCACCAAGGTATGAGGTGTGAACTCCCTCTCCCCCCCCCCCCTTTTTTTTTTTTTTTTTTTTTTTTTCTCTCTCTTCTTTTCCCTCCTCTCCTCTCCCCTCTCTTCCCGTTCCCCCCCTTCCCTCCTCCATGATTTATGCTCTTACCCTTTCTCTGATGTCTCTCTTTTGCACTTACTATGCCGCATGCACTGTACACTTCCTTGCCATCCATGTAGTCTCCACTTCAGGATCATTGATAGTAGTAAACATTTAATCTGTACTCTTGGAACGTAGGGGGAATTCATTCCCCCATCAAGAGAAAATCGATCCTGACACACCTCAGGAAAAAAAGAGCGGAGATTGTGTTTCTACAAGAGACACACCTCTCGGACTTGGAACACAGTAAACTACAGACTGACTGGGTGGGTAGAGTAGAGTATGCCTCATACAAGTCAGCCAGCAGAGGAGTGGCCATACTTTTTGGTAAACAATTGAACTATGAGGTCCTGGAAACACTTAAAGACCCTGAAGGTAGATTCATTGTCGCAAAGATTCGCACCTCAGACAACATCTACACGCTATGCAACATCTATGCCCCTAATCAAAAGGATAGGAAATTCTGGGACTCCATACTGACGACACTCACTCCCTTTCTAGGTACTCATATCATTCTAGGAGGGGATTTCAATTTGGCCCCAAACCCTCACTGTGATAGGCTTAAAGATCCCAACAGGTGCACAGAGAGAAGCCTGCCTAGGGTATCAGATAAATTTGAGAGAGATGTGTTTGGGGGCTTATCCACCTCCCTTGATGTCTCAGACATTTGGCGACAGCTTAATCCAGATGGTAGGGACTACACCTGCGTATCCCGAGCCACACCCTCTATGTCACGCATTGATCTCTTCATGATCTCAAACTCTCTAATCACCCGAGTCATCGATACTAAAATAGGCGAGATTATTGTCTCTGACCACGCCCCCATAGCTCTTTTTCTGGATATAACTCCCAGGGTTGGCAACAGACGCACTCTACGCTTCCCGAGATATCTTGTAACATCCCAGGAATTCCAAGCCTACCTAACGCATTGTTGGGATGATTACAAGGCAAATAATATCCAACACATACATACTCCAGAACTTTTCTGGACTACGGCCAAAGCGGTGCTCTCGGGTGATATTATCGCTTACCTAGCTCGGAGAAAGAAACAATGTCTAGAAAAGGTTGTTAACTTGAGGAACAACCTTGCAGAGGCCTACCGTGAATATTGTTCTACCCCCTCCAACGATTCCTACCGTAAATATGTTGGTACCAAAACAGAATACGATGCGCTTCTGGCGCACCAGGCCTCGCAAGCGCTCCTTCGGACTCGCGGTAAATACTATCGCTATGGGGATAAATCCGGGAAGCTTTTGGCTACCCTAGTGAAGCTCAATAACTCCTCCAGACACATTGCTGCTTTAAGAGCGGGTGGCAGAGTGCTTAAAGACTCCAATCAAATAGCGGAGGCTTTTGCCTCCTATTACTCTACCCTTTACGCAAGTGAGCTCCCCTCGGGAAACGAAGTGAGAGACAGATTCTGGGAATCTGTTGAGCTCCCAAAAATCTCAGAGGAGCAATTGAACAAACTGAATGCTCCGATAGTGAGGGACGAGGTTGAGAGAACCATCATGGCCATGTCTCTGGGCAAGGCGCCAGGCCCGGATGGATTGCCTATCGAATTTTATCGATTACTTAAGTCACAGGTCACTCCCTCTCTTGTAGACCTATTCTCTATCTACCTTAGAGAGGAGTCGGCACCCTCCCCAGAATTTGTATCGGCCTCCATCACTTTGATTCATAAAGAAGGGAAGGACTGCCTGTTACCCGAATCTTATAGACCGATATCCCTGCTAAACGCGGACTATAAGATCCTTACTAAATTGTTCGCCGAGAGACTTAAGTTCATTCTACCCACTATCATCCATGAAGATCAGACGGGCTTCATGCATGCGCGCTCTTCAGTAGTTAACGTACGCAGGGTCCTACAGATAGCTCAATTCTTCTGGTCTGGCTCGAGGAAGCAAGCGGAGACAGATGACTCGGAGGCCTTCCTGCTGTCGCTTGACGCAGAGAAGGCCTTTGATCGGGTGGAATGGGACCACCTTCTTCACACTATGTCCCAAGCCAACTTCTCTGGTCCCTTTCTCACTCTCATCAAAAATCTTTACCACTCGCCCACGGCTAATGTGATTGTTAACAATGTCTTCTCGCCTGATTTCCAACTGCACAGGGGCACAAGACAGGGGTGTCCCCTGTCGCCCCTACTCTTTAATATAGCGTTAGAACCCCTGGCCGTTAAACTGCGGCAGACCTTCCCGGGTGTGGATATAGCAGGATCTCCACAGCATTTGGCACTATATGCTGATGATATGCTCCTCTTTGTGCAGGACCCTCAAAGACACCTGCCTAATATCATGAATGATCTCAAGAATTTTGGCCTATTCTCGGGTTATAGAATAAATGTACAAAAGTCGGAGATCCTTTGGCTAAATAGGAAAACTACCTCTGGGGTGAACTACCCCTTTACAATAGCCAAACATAATATTACCTATCTCGGTATTAAGATTTCAGCCAACCCCAATAGGCTATATGCTGACAACCTAACCCCCATATGTGCTAAACTACAAGCCCAAATGAACAGTTGGAGATCTCTGCCACTGTCGTTGACGGGAAGAATTGCCCTACTTAAAATGGTGGTGCTCCCCCGGGTTCTATACCCACTTCTAATGCTTCCCCTACTCTTGAGCAAAGCTGATCTCAAGCTTCTAAACTCTGCAACACGAGAGTTCATCTGGCAAGGGAAAAAATCACGGATCTCGAGGGAAAAACTTAATATGACATTCCTTAATGGAGGCCTAGCACTCCCTGATTTTCGGCTTTACAACTGGGCCGCTCTGATCCGTCTGGTAGTGGATTGGCAGGTAGGCACCCACCACTTTTGTCGTCCAGATCTGGAGCAGGCAGTGCTGGGGGACATATCCCTGGCCTACCTTCCGCATCTTGCAAACATGAAGGCCTTGAAGAACTTGGGTCTCAACGCTCTATTCAGCGACCCCCTGAAGGCCTGGCTTCTTGCCCACAAATATCTAGGCAAAACCTGCCACGCTTCGCCTTATCTCCCTATTAGGAGAAACCCAGATTTTCCGACAGGATCTGATACCCTGCCTTTCAGGATTTGGGAGGCGAAGGGGATAAAGTCTCTCAAGCCTCTCTTTGATCCGCTAACAAAAACTTTCATGACATTTGGGGCCCTACAGAGGGACTATGGCTTGTCAAGAACTCACTTCTATGCATTCCTCCAGATACGTCACTATGCTGGAACACTGGTCAGAGACACAACAGATTTTTGGGAGGGATCCCCTTTCCGTCTCACTCAATCACTATATGCCATGGGCAGGTTTTCTCTCTCAGAAATATATCAAATCCTATTGCAACATCACCTCCCAAAGTTACAACCATCTATACAGACAGGCTGGATTAGAGAGGGACTGGGAGAGACCACGTGGGTGGAAATTAAGAATAGTATGGAAAAAAACAGGAAAGCAACTCTATCAGCCGTGCTTAGAGAATCTCAAGTACGCTTCTTACATAGGGCATACTTCACACCCAGAGTCATGGCCAAGTGGATTCCCACCCACACAAATAAATGCTCTAAATGCTCACTAGATAACCCTAATCTCCTCCACTATGTATGGGATTGCCCTCCGATCAGGCAATATTGGGGTAAAATCCAATTTTGGCTGAAACAAAAACTCCAGATACAGCTTGAGATACGCCCCGAAACTATCATATTCCTGTGCTGGGATGACCGACACAAACAACATGACTCAGTACTGAGCTTAATCATGCTTGTGGCTAGGAAACACATATTGAAACACTGGATAAAAAAAATTGGCCCCTCATTTAAAGGCTTTAAGAACCTTTTACAATCCCAATTATTCATTGAGCAAATGGACGTCAGGATAGATGTACAGAACAGATTAAGCCTATTCTTACGCAAGTGGCGCAGATTAATCCTCATCTTTGAACTGGAAATACAGAGGCTCATTCTCAAGCCATTTAAAGACTCTGTGATTTTTATGGAAAGTACTTTAAGGGGTGACTGGGCCCACCTGCTTCAGGAGCATGGTTAGTGGCTTAGCTTTGGGCCCTGCATTGTGCTCCACACACACCCGCATCTCATCCTCCAACGCACCGCGCTTGCCCCTTTACACCACCTACCTCCTCTTTCCCCCTTCCCCCCCCCCCCCCCTCTCCTTTTTTTTTTTTTTTTTTTTCCCTCTGCCAGGCCTCGACCTCAACCGGCCCCACAGTAGGGCCCCTAAGTGGTTTAGTAGTAGTTTAGTTTATTCTTTCTTTTTTTTCTTTTTCACTTAGTTATTGAGTTAGTGTATTTAGGAACGTTTTGGTTTAAAAACTTTAAAATGTCTGGGGATGGCAGACACGTACAGAGGTAACTTTTATATCCACTCGTAGATCAATGACTGGCGGAAATGTCAATATGTATCAGAGAATAGCATTCCTCATGATTGTGTTTACTCCTGCTATTGTTATACACTGTAATCTTGCCTACTAATTGTAAACTGTGCATTGAATCTATGTGTCCTCTGTGCGTTCTGTTTTTGCTTTCCCTAATAAAAATGATATTTAAAAAAAAAAAAAAATGTACATGAAGTGTTGTTGCAGACAATAATAGATGTTCATATGAGGTAAAAAGATGTTTATTACTTGTAGCCTTACTGTATACTCTTCTATACGTTATGGAGAACTATACTGTTTCTTAAAAAAATATAGGGACCGTTAAGTTAATAGCTTTCATGATTCAGATAGAGCACTGGTTTTCAAACCTGTCCTCAGGCCTCAATAACTGGCCACATGTTGAGTATATCTGAACAGGTGAAATAATCAGCTGATTAGTCTCACCCAAGGTAATTCTGAAAACCTGGCCTGTAGGGGAGACCTTATGACAGGTTTGAAAACCAGTGAGATAGACACTACAATATCAAATAAAATTGTTTAATTACTTGTATTATCAAATATGCTTTGTTATCTTGGTATCCTTTGTTGAAGAGTAAAATGAGGTAGGCTCATAAGATCTTAGAAATATGGGCCCCATGTATTAAAGGGACAATTTACTCAAACATTTTCTCCCCTTTAATTTGTTCCCAATGATCCATTTACCTGCTGGAGTGTATTAAATTGTTTACAAGTATTTCCATTAACCTTATATTGGCATTTGAAATAGTTGATTCAGCCTGTGGTATCCCCACCCATCCTGAAAGTTTTTGGCCTCAAGACCAAGCTGTGTAAACACAGCCACTAGAAGAAATTACACTCCCAGTGGGTTAATGAAGAGATAAGGTAGTAAAATTGAAATTTTCCATTGTTCTCCACAAGTATTGGTGATTGGTTTATGGACAGATATAAGATAAAGAAGCAGGTATAGGTACACAATGTGATAAAGTAATGAGATCTGATTATACCTACAAGCCCAACAAATTTTATTAGGTTGTGGCCTCAAAACCAGCTATTTCATATGCACAAATAAACCTTTAAAAGCAAATCTCATACATTTTATACTCTGCGCTTGGTAAAAAAAGTAATTGGAAGCACATTAAGGGAAAAACAATTTTATAGTATACTGTCCCTTTAAGCGGCGTGAGGACAAGCTTCTAGACTTGAGAAGTTGTCTGCATGCCTTCACTGCATACTGTTCGTCTGCTGGCCCGTATGCATTATTGCACACTCCGATAAGTGTATAATGCCCACCCCTTCTCTCACTCGGCCAATCATGTGAGAGAAGAGTCTGTCAATCCCCCCGAGCGAGCTAGTTCAGGGTGATCACTCTTCGCCGCCCCAGAGGTTGCAAACAGTGTAAGAAGCAACAGTCTAATGACCGTTGCTTCTTACATTGCAGGACGCAGGTTCGCATGTGTGAACCTGCACCGCAAGGGCTCCAGAGTGTCTTACATTGCTTCATAAATAGAGCCCTATGTCTTTAGTACTCTATGGCAGCAGTGTTTTGCAACAATGTACAGCATTACTACAAACATTGCTGCAAACACCGCTGCCATATAGTGCTAAGGACACATGGACACTCTTGAGCTCCTATGAGTCTACATGAGAACAAAGAAAATGTAGTAATACAAGTAAATTGGAGAGTTTGTTTTAGGATTGTATGATCTATCTGAAGCATAAAAATAAAAATTTGACTTACCCACAGTAAGCCAAGGGACAACTAATATCTCACTTAGGGTACTAAATTCGGATTCATGCTTAACCCTATAGAAGTCAATTTGCATCTAAAAGAGAGTATTTTAAATATATATATATATATATATACATTTTTTTAAATCAATACCCTGACTTTTAATAACACTAGTTTTATGTTTGTAGAAGCTAGCCCTAGTCCTAAACTAAAGCATTATTACCAGACATTTAAACTTGAGAGCCAGGTGTGCTGTGTATACAAATGTATGATTATAATAAAATGTGCCCATCAACCACAGCACACAGGGTAGGGAACATTCAAGAAACAAGCTGTTCAGTATAGAGCAGCCATTTATAGGGGCCAATTTATCAAAGTCTGGCGGACATGATAAGCTGTAGCCTATCATGTCCGCCAGACATCGCTGAATGCCGACAACATACGCTGTCAGCATTTAACATTGCACAAGCAGTTCTAGTGAACTGCTTGTGCAATGCCGCCCCCTGCAGATTTGCGGCCAATCAGCCGCTAGCAGGGGGTGTCAATCAACCCGATCGTATACGATCGGGCGGATTGATGTCCGCAGCCAGAAGCGGCGGACCAGTTAAGGAGCAGCAGTCTTAAAACCGCTGCTTCATAACTGCTGTTTCCGGCGAGCCTGAAGGCTCGCACGGAAACACGGGCATCAGGGGCCATTCGGCCCTTGATAAATCGGCCCCATAGTCTCTTTAAGTTTTAGCTGATAAATGCATGATAGAACTGGTATTAAAGGACATTGATGGGTTGAAAAGCCATGGATGGTTTCATTTATTATTCTATGGCAATGGTAATGTACTTGCTTTAAGAGCAGTAGCATATGTATTTAAATAAAAAATATCATATATATAGCAAGTTGTATAAAGCACTCACTGGGCTTTGGTAGTCTCACAGCAAATCAAACTTTATTGTGGTTATTGTTGGTACAACAATAAAGTTTGATTTGCTGTGAGACGACCAAAGTCCAGTGAGTGCTTTATACAACTTGCTATCATTAACTTTTACAGCACCCTGGCAATTGGAGATTATCAATGAGAGTGCATCCACACTACAACTATATATATATATATATATAATGTTTGGTATAGAAATGTTCAGAAATTTAGAGATTGCTATGAATCTACTAGGAAATAATTTTATATACTTTAATTATTGCCATCTTAAATAAAAAGTACTAAAAAATGTAAATTAGCTACGTTCATAAATGCCTTAGGCAATACTTGCAAGGCTCTTCTGACAGTGTCTGTAGTGTATTTTTTGTAACATATTCATGTCAGCAGCAGCCATCTCATATCTTTAGAACTGTTAGGGAAGCATACATAGCTGTAAGGCACAAACATGAAATTGTAATAAAACTAATTATGCATGTTAGAACGAATGCTGTATATTTATTATAGCTTCTAAAGCACATTACACAAAATAACATGGGATGTTATGGTCACCTGTAAGCTTAGCTATGTTTGACAAGATACACATTTCAATCAATATCCATGCTGGAATGATATAAATTGGTGTCCAGACACTCATAAACCAGCACTGAAACAGGACCCTGATTACTGGTATGGAATACCTAGACAAGCAATCAGCAGAAACTATATATCCTTATGGGAATGTAGACAGGAATTACATTTTTATAGGCAAGGAAATGCATTGCACTTAAAGCTGTAAAGCTCTACACTAATATTGAAATGATAACAATGGTATAAAAATATCCTATTCCTACTTTCCAAAAACATAAACATATATGGTTTGCATTGCCTGAGTATGTGGGCATGTGTATTTTATACATACTGTGTGTATATACATATATGTGTATATATATATATATATATATATATATATATATACACACACACACATATATATATATATATATATACACACACACACATATATATATATATATATATATATATATATATACACACACACACATATATATATATATATATATATATATATATAATATATATATATATATATATATATATATATATATATATATATAGAGGCCTATTTAACAACGGTCTGACGGACCTGATGCAACAGTGCGGATCAGGTCCGGCAGACCTCGCTAAATGCGGAGAGCAATGAGCTGCTGGTGCAACTCCGCCCCTTGCAGATTTGCGGCCAATCGGCCACCAGCAAGGGGTTGTCAATCAACCCGATCGTACTCAATCGGGTTGATTTGTGGCGATGTCTGTCCGCCTGCTCAGAGCAGGCGGACAGGGTTATGGAGCAGCAGTCTTTAGACCGCTGCTTCATAACTGCTGTTTCTGGCGAGCCTGCAGCCTCGCCAGAAACACGGGGCGTCAAGCTTTATACGGAGCTTGATAGATAGGCCCCATAGTTGTAACTGGCCTGCAATGTGTGTTTGTGCACAGTGTATATATTTCCAAAGTATGAGAGTGTCTCTGAAATAATTAAATCCCACACTTCAGTATAATTCCAGTTATTATTATACCATATTAGGTAGATCATGTAAGATTATATTTGTTGGTATGTTTATTAAAGATACCTTAAGGTTGAGTTTGCAGTCCATTGCTACTTTCACTAGTCTACATGCAGTATCTGGGGTAAATTGAGAAAAACATGTTTTACATAAGCTACAGTAAATCACATAAAAATGATGCAACATATCTATTAAAAGATGACATCTCTATGTAAAGAGGGAAGATATTTGACCTCAAATTTTTTTTAGCTCATCATAGTAAGCGCACTGTAAGCAGTTAACTTTCAGCTACTCTTTTTACTGACTTCTGCATGGTGAAAAAACAACACCCATTCAGACAGCATCATTAATGTGGACAGTAAAGTTAAATGTTAATAATTCAGATATATTCTATTTTTATTATCAAATTTGCTTTGCTGAAGAGTAAACATAGGTAGGCTAAAATGGGTGTAGGAGTGTGCATGTGTCTTCAGCATTCTATAGTAGCAGTGTTTGCAAATATGTATAATATTGCTATAAACATTATTGCAAACACTGCTGTCAGATGGCAAAAGACACGTGCACACTCCTGTGCTCACCAAGGATTACTCTTTAACAAAGAATACCAAGAGAACTAAACAACGCTGATAAGAGAAGTAAAATGGAAGGTAGTTTAAAATTGAATGCTCTATATAATCTATTTAAGTTTTGTTTTGACTTTACTGACCCATTAAACTGAGAAAGCTGTGAGATGCATGCTCCCTTGTAAGTCCCAAGAGAAGCATCCTGATTGGATGCTTAAAGGTATATGAAACCCCAGAATGTTCTTTGTGATTCAGACAGACCTTACCTTTACTGCTATTATCAAATTTGCTTCATTCCAATGATATTCTTTCTTTAACAGATTCCTAGGTAGCAAAACTGCTACCATATAGTGCTCCAGACATTGGCAAGTGTGCTATCAGTTTAGCAAACATGTCAGATCAGCAAACGGAAGCAAAACTCTGTCAGCTGTCTGACCGCAAATACTCACCGTGCATGCGCTCCTCCGCCGTATCGCATTCCAATCCCAGCACGTCACAAATTACTATCTACCCATCATGTTCTTGGACACTTTTAAAGTGCATGCCTGCACAGAGGTGTAGTTTGTATAAGTAAAGCATGATGGGTAATGTAGTTTAATTTCCAAGTCAAACAAGTTTCATTTGCTAGCAAACTTTATATTATATCTGTTTTTATAGTATTGTTGGTGTGGAACATTATAACATACAAACTCATTGATATAGATACTTTTTTTTAGGATTACATTATTTGTGGTGCAGTCGTCTGTAAAAAAAAAAAAAAATGACAAAACTATTTACAAAAACTAAAAAAAACATTTTATTTTTTACAGATTTTAATTCTACCGAAAGGATTTTGTATGTTATAATGTTCCACACCAACAATACTATAAAAACAGCTATAATATAAAGTTTGCTAGCAACTGAGACTTGTTTCACTTGGAAATTAAACTACATTACCCATCATGCCTTACTTATACAAACTACACCTCTGTGCGTGCATGCACTTTAAAGCCTGTGACACACTGCAAGCGGAGCGACGAGCAGCGTGTAGATGCAGCTGTGCGCGCTCAGTGTGTCTTGCCTTTTCATCTCTGAGCACTCTGCTGCGTCAGGTCGCGTAGTTGAGCGCTCAGAGATGAAATATCAACTTCAGAAGCAATGCGACGCAAAGCGAAGCAGCTGCTTCGCCTCGCGACGCATCGCTTGCAGTGTGTCACAGCTTTAAAAGTGTCCAAGAATCTAATGAGTAGACTGCAAGGGCGTATTATTGCCTAGCCCAACAAGGCCGGTGCCTAGGGCAGCAAATTTGGGAGGGGCAGCACATCTGCCCTATCCTCTCTCTAAAAGCCAGCACACAGTACAGTGAGCGATAAAGTGCAGGCTTTTACAGAGAAGACAAGGCATGTGCGCTAATCAAGGTCGCTCTTTACAGGCAGTGCTCCTTTAAACCATGACTTCATTTAGAACTGCCAGCATTTTTGCAGTAGAAGCGTTCTTGGTGAGAAACTTGCCGAGGGATATGCTTACAAGGTTAGGCTGGAGGACATATGCTGCCTCCCCTTGTCAGCTGTGGTGGGTCTGCAAGCACAGTGCTTATTGCCGGTCTTAGTAACTAACTGACTGGATGCGTCTGTGCACTGCTTAGATCAGCTTGTAATGTCTAATCATAAACTCTCAGTGCTAGTGTATCTTAGCTACTAATAGCTAGCTTTCTCTGCATTCATGAACCCACAGAGTAAATAGTAAACGGACACTTAAAAAGTTTCATCATTACTTGAATGATGGTAATTACTGTATGTTTTGCATTTAAAGGGCAGTGATTGTTTTAGTGTATTCTTCTTTTCCTCCCTTCCTCTCTCCCTTCTTTCCCTTTCTCCCTTCCTCAACTCACTCAACTCCCTCCCTTGCTCCCTTCTTTCCCTCCCCACTTTTCTCTTCTCTCTCTCTCTCCCTCCCTTCCTTCTTTCCTTTCTCTCCCTTTTCTCCCCTCCCCTTCTTTTCTCTCCCTTCTCTCAGGGAGAAAATATTATGAGATGCATGCAATTCAACCCACCTGTATGCAAGTGTTTTGTTAGCCCATTTTCTTTTGAATTGTTACAATTGTTATGAAAAAAAATAAAAACCATTTTTTACACACGGACCCAAAAAATATTAAGGGGAAGAAAGGGCCAAAACCTTGTTTTTTTTTTGGGGGGGGGGGGGGGGGCGGCAGCAGAATTTTGAGCACAAAACCTAAATACGCCACTGGTAAACTGTAATTTCTGATATGCTGGGATTGGAATGCAATGTGTGGAGGAGCGCATGCGCGGTGAGTATTTGCGGTCAGACAGCTGATGGAACGTCACTTCTGTTTGCAGATCTTATATGTTTGGTAATCTGATAGAACACAGGCCCCTGAGCTTACGTGCCTGCATGCCATTAAAAGGCACAAAGAAAAAATTGATAATAGCATTAAATTAGAAAGTTATTTAAAATTGCTCAATCTGAATCATGACGAAAACTTTTGGGTTTCATGTCCCTTTAAAGTCCATTTACAATGAGATGTGGCTGCTGAGGAAATTTTGAGGTAACGTCTTCCTGTTTTACATAGATATAAGACAATATGGGAGATATCATATACATATAAATTCCCATAGAGGGCACTTCCTTACTAGTAATCCTATATCAGGTTGTAATCTAATAAAAACAGCACATCACATCTAAATATGACACAACACAATACAATGCAATAATGAAGTCCTTAATATCCAATAAGGTGGCAGCGCTCTGTCAAAAGGATGGTCAATCCCTGGTGAAGAGTAATCTGGAGAGAAGAAAAACACAGAGGTGCCATGATTTGGGGAATGGGGGGAGAGGCTTTTTAAATTAACCTATCACAGGAATATAAAGGGTTATATAGCAAGTGTATCCAGTTTTATTGTTATTGTATAGCTTGAGGAAACAGGCCTTGAGAGGCTGAGAAACGCGTTGCTCTGTTTTTATTTTTTAAATATATTTTTTTTATTGAGGCAATAAGCAGTAATAACATAACAAGGATATATGTCCAGGCACAAATTGAAATTGGTAAGGACAAGCATACATTTCACATACATAAAATAGAGTTTAGTCCAGACCTTAAGGTACAAGCATAATATAATACCTAGAGTTTTTGTTGTATCACTTGTGATATATAGAGTTAGAGTTTGTAGCATTAGGAACTAATGTATGGTAAGTATTATTTTCTAGACATATCATCATGAGGCCTCAATTTTGTTTCATTAGAAGTGGAAGTGGTCCCTGAGTCGCTACACCAATCATAATATGGTTTATCTACTTAGAGTGGGTTAGGGCATAACGGGGAGTTAGCTTTATGATTTTGTTGGAGAGCAGAAAAGAAAGATATACAGCGGGCCAGAGCCGCTCAAGTTGAGAAAGTAAGAAAGGGATGGGGGACAAGGGAAGGGGAGGGGGGGGGTAAGGGGAGGGGAGGAGGGAGGGTAAGGGGAGGGGAGGGAGGGAGGGTAAGGGAAGGGGAGGGGAGCAGAGTTAGTTAGATTGTCTATACAGTGAGTCCTTTAGCCCTTCAGACCTTTTGGGTATAAAGCAAATATTAGATGCTAAGTCAGAAGGTTTAAATACTGTTTGATGTAGCTATACATGCCATTAATGGAATAAATATAACTGAGTTCCTATACGCGTTGTAAACTCTAATTAAAAAGCATTCTATAACTGCTCTAAAATATAGGGTAGTAGCCTCTCAGTGCTAGTCTATATAGGTCAGGAAGTAAATATTTAAATTAATAAAATTACCTCTGAAATAGGAGACAACTAGTGAGGAAGCTTATGCAGTAAACATAAGGGAAATTCTAAAGAGAGTCCTAGTTTGCAGAATGATAGTTAGTGTCCCCATATTAGTTGGTTCAGGTATCATAGCTTCAATGACATGAGTAAAGTCATAGACATTATAACATGGTTTCCATAAAAATAGTAAGGGTTCTATCAAACACTGTTTTTACAGCTAAGATTCTAAGTTCCTTTTAGTTGAGATACAACATTTTAGTTTAACAATATATTGTAATTAATATGAGAGGGGTTCAACAAATCCTGTTTATAAAGCTAAGACATTACTATCTCATATGAACTAGGAGCAAGCAAATAGTGCAGTAACATAGCATCCCAACAAAGTTACAGTATACAAAATAATACAAAGCCATATAGAAAATCTCAACTATACATTCATTCTAAAATTGCTAAGACCATAACCCATGGAGGGGGATCATGTAAACAAGAAATTAGTGAACAAACTAAAACCCAGAGTTTTATGTGAATAGATAGTGGCGTTTAACCTACTCTAGATTTTGAGTGAGCAGAGTAGAATAGCATCAGAATAAAAATATGGTTCTATAACACTCCTAGAACCTGTATCTGTGGGTAGGTGGCAAAGTCCTGGGTGAGATAGTCTGATGACCTGTGTTCCATCTCCCACAAAGGCAAGACCGATTCAGTGGCCAACCCCCAAATTACTCCCTGGGTCCCATATCGACCTCCTTGGCACAAGCAGATGAGAAAAGATCAACTTTTTTGTAGGCAGGGTTTGGGAATAAAAACTATGTGCCAGATGGAGTCCCCTGTACCGGATGGTAGCTTTGGTGGGCTGCTGAGGTATGTCGCACCAACTCTTAAAACAGTAAGGAGCAGTTTGCACTGTAGTGCTTTCACTAGTGTACTTGCTATTCATAAACTTGTGGATTGTGATATGTCCTAAATACGTTGCGCTCCATTTAATTCCAGGCTCCACTGCCTCAATGGACAGAGCTCCGACAGACACATTGTAGAAGGGATTGCTGGCCGTCGGCCGTAAGATGTATACTCGCATTAATCTGCACTGCTGTATCTGCGACCACTCCAGGTGCCCTACGGAGTGCTGCCCTGATCCTGTGGGTATGTAAAAAGGCTGTGAGGCACTGTTCCGTTTACCCACGCCTGTCTGCTCTGCCATTTCAAAGCTGGGGCTTCCTGTGTCAATCAGGCCTTTCTGGCATTTCTCCTCTGAAACTCGGGGTGGGTCTTCTTTCTGTTGCGACGGGTCCGGTTCCCCCCAACCGGCTACCTCCATTACCTCCCCTGACAACACTGTAGGTTGGAGTGGGCTCATAGCAGCTCTTAATTCTGCGACAAGCGCTTGCTGATGTGAATCCAAAGAGCGCATTCATTCTTGCAGCGCTGAGAGTATTTGTTTCTCCATTGGGAGATTGAGGTGACAGTAATAGTGTAGGAGCCGTATCTCTGTCAGAAGAGAAGATGCATAGATATCCTCAGGAAGAATGGTCTAAGCAAGCTGAAGGCCCTTGTACATTTATTGCATGGATTGTTATATGTCGGTGTCCCAGTTCATGTAGCCTCTGTTCTAATACATATTAGGAGCTAGATAAAGGAATAAATTAATGCCAGATATGCCATAAATTTATATATTAGTGATCAAACGTTAGGAGCTCTGTTATGGCACGTCTGGCTGCTTCGACTGTTAGCTCCGCCCCCCGCGTTACTCTGTTTTTAATCAAATTCTGCTTTTATGATACACTTGCTGCTGTTTGGGACTCTTATATCTTGTGGTTGGGAGTGGATCCTGTCCACGCCTAAGCACAGTCTACTTGGCGACTGAGAGGTCCCAGCTTGCCATTACTGCACCTGGAGGTGCGCTATATTTTGTAAGTGTAACCAATAAGTGTTATTTCTACCTGTCTACACTGTACTAGGCTATGGTAGCGGTGTATTTTTACTCACAGGAACAAATGCCTCACCTGTTGTTTCTCTGATCGGGTGCTTGAATTGTTGGCACACAGTGTTCTGGACCACTGCTATTATTCCAGTCTGCTCCACTGGCACCATTGGGTGCTTCACCCTTGTGAGTACCCATCTATATTAAACTGATTAATCCACTGTACAGACATTACTAGGCCATATTGGCACCTCTGTGTTTTTCTTCTCTCCAGATTACATAGAAATAAATGGTCTTATATACATTCTAATGAACATAAAATAATGTGTGCAAACTGATTGTTCAATGTCACATACATGGTGAGCTACCTTATTGCAAATGAAGTCATCAATTTACCGCTTCAACCTCAGTAAAATGATTCCTATAAACACTTTCCACAATGAGTAGGGGTACAATCCAGTCCTAAGGCTGGGACGCCAATTTTGTGCCTCCCTGTTCACTTCCCAACTGTACAATAGCGTAGTTTCTCCTCCAAACCTCATTCGGACTTATCCTCCATCACTCCAGTACTATTCCTGGAACCTTTTATCATAGTCCGGTCCTAAGTTTGGGGCGTTGCCTACACCACCACCCATGAACTCTAGCCAGTGTCATGCGGCAGACGGTCCCAAGCCCTCCACACTCTTGTTTGTTACCACCAATGGTGAATGGGGAACTCCACTTCACTGATACGGTGCTTGCATTTACAGTGTCTATAGGGAGACTGCCCTCTAACCCTGGTCTATCAGCAGAGTACAAACAACAGGAATGGAGGAGCACTAAGGGCATTAATGCTGCTGGTGCTCCTTCGTTCCTGTTCTTTTTAAAATATTGTGGAAAAAAATCAAATTTTACAAGTTCATAAACCATGCAGTGTTAAACAACTTTCTAGTTTGCTTTTATTATCTTTGTTCTCTTAGTATCTTCTTTGAAAAACAGACATATGCTCAGGAGCATGCACACATGTAGAGTACTATATGGCAGGATTTTGCAAGAATGGTATCCATATGGAATAGCACTAGATGGCAGCAATATTTCCTGCCATGTATTGCTCCAGGTATCTCTTCAAAAAAGAATAACATGAGAACAAAGGAAATTTGATAATGCAAACAAATATATTGCAAACAAATATCAGAAACATAATTTATATAAGAACTTACCTGATAAATTCATTTCTTTCATATTGGCAAGAGTCCATGAGCTAGTGACATATGGGATATACAATCCTACCAGGAGGGGCAAAGTTTCCCAAACCTCAAAATGCCTATAAATACACCCCTCACCACACCCATAATTCAGTTTAACGAATAGCCAAGCAGTGGGGTGATAAAGAAAAGAGTAGAAAGCATCAACAAAGGAAATTTGGAAATAATTGTGCTTTATACAAAAAATCATAACCACCATAAAAAGGGTGGGCCTCATGGACTCTTGCCAATATGAAAGAAATTAATTTATCAGGTAAGTTCTTACATAAATTATGTTTTCTTTCATGTAATTGGCAAGAGTCCATGAGCTAGTGACATATGGGATATCAATACCCAAGATGTGGAGTCTTCCACTCAAGAGTCACTAGAGAGGGAGGGAATAAAATAAAAACAGCCATGTACCGCTGAAAAAAATTAGTCCACAACCCAAAAAAAATAAGTTTATTTCCATTTGAAAGAAAAAAACTTAAATCAAAAGCAGAAGAATCAAACTGAAACAGCTGCCTGAAGAACTTTTCTACCAAAAACTGCTTCCGAAGAAGCAAATACATCAAAACGGTAGAATTTAGTAAATGTATGCAAAGAGGACCAAGTTGCTGCTTTGCAAATCTGATCAACTGAAGCTTCATTCTTAAAAGCCCACAAAGTGGAGACTGATCTAGTAGAATGAGCTGTAATTCTCTGAGGCAGGGCTTGACCCGACTCCAAATAAGCTTGATGAATCAAAAGCTTTAACCAAGAGGCCAAGGAAATAGCAGAGGCCTTCTGACCTTTCCTAGGACCAGAAAATATAACAAATAGACTAGAAGTCTTCCTGAAATCTTTAGTAGCTTCAACATAATATTTCAAAGCTCTCACCGCATCCAAAGAATGTAAGGATCTTTCCAAAGGATTCTTAGGATTAGGACACAAGGAAGGGACATTCACAACCTTAGGTAAAAATTCAGAAGAAGTCCGCAAAACCGCCTTATCCTGCTGAAAAATCAGAAAAGGAGATTCACAAGAAAGAGCAGATAGCTCAGAAACTCTTCTAGCAGAAGAGATGGCCAAAAGGAACAACACTTTCCAAGAAAGTAGTTTAATGCCCAAAGAATGCATAGGCTCAAATGGAGGAGCCTGTAAAGCCTTCAGAACCAAATTAAGACTCCAAGGAGGAGAAATTGATTTAATGACAGGCTTAATACGACCTAAAGCCTGTACAAAACAGTGTATATCAGGAAGTATAGCAATCTTTCTGTGAAATAAAACAGAAAGAGCGGAGATTATCCTTTCAAGGAACTTGCAGACA